>NC_060126.1:107645412-107945412 GCF_021461395.2 Schistocerca americana
GCGCTTAACTTCGGTGATCTGACGGGAACCGGTGTATTCACTGCGGCAAGGCCGTTGCCTCGATATAAGATAATGAACCATTAATGGTAGGACTTAAGGCAGCAACTCATCGTACAACTGACACGGTCAGTGCCGAGAGCCAACTAATACAGAAAACACTTCCCCCCCCCCCCCCCCCCCCCAATCCCCCAATATATACAAACAGTTACATATTCCCAGTAGAGTTGCAGTGCCGGTACAATCTAGTCTAGTGAGCTAAGAACGTAGGTGTGTTTCTTTGTGTGCGTTTTCTGCGTTAGTTATCATGGACCTCTCGAAGCTTCGATTACACCGTGAGTTATTACTTTTACTCCTTCCATTACTTATAGTCTACCGAGGGAGGTGCGCGGGAACAAAGACCATTAGTAAGTCACGCATGCTTCCAAACTTTTGTGACTGGTCTTTTTACGAGGTGTAGGCCTATATGGCTGGTGAACCACAACATTATAATCAGTGCCCACCGCGAGACTGAGTCACGTAAGTTGGCACTGTGAGCACGTCACGTGCTAACAAACGTATATAAGCGCAGTAAAGACGACTGGGGTATCATTACAGTGACGACACGACATGTAATTGGGGAAACCAACTGACACAAGCGTCTTTGACAAAGTGCAGATAGTTAAGGCCCAAAACCTAGGAACGAATACCTCCCCTACGGCGAAGATGGTCGGCAGTTCGCGTGCGAGTAGCTATGGACAGTGATTGAACGGCGATTAAGTCACGAGCGGCGTCAGGTGTTGGACATTAATGCTTCATCACAGAACGTGGAGATCGTACTTGCCCGCTCTTTGAAGTATGACAGGCCGCGACCTGTGTTAGATCTGACAACAGAGAACAATGCTGGTGCAAGCACAAGCTTTTCTGGAGCACACCGTTCACCGAAGATTGTTGCATACCGGGTTCCGTAGCAGAATACGCCAACGTGTTGCCCCGTTGACCCAACGACATCGCCATTTACGATTGCAGTGGGGACGGAATCACAGAGAAGGGTCGTAGATCAATGATAGGTGTCGCCTAGTCGGATGAATCACGTTTGTTGTTACGGCAGGTCCAAAGTCGTTATCAGATACAGCGTCAGCCAGGCGAACATCTGCTCGAAGCATCCACTGCATCACGCCTGCACATTTTTATGGACATGCTAATTACATATACCAAAATTTTTTATACTGGTACCCACAACTTGCTTGGTGTGACTGTAAAATACGCTTTCTGCAGATCAACAAACGTAAAGTGAACCGTCATTCGCCATTCTAACTTCTATCTTCCTTTCCAAATCTTCTAATGTTGTTTTACATCAGGATAATATGAATATTATTATTATTATTATTATTATTGGTTCAGTCTGGTTAAAGGGAAAAGAAAGAGAAGAGAACATACATGTTTCTAATATGTCCTGTCTCTGTCCATCTCCCTCTATCACCTTCTCCTTCCCCATTCTCCCTGTCATCTCCCCCTTTCTACGTCTCTCTGATCATCGCGTCCTTTCCGCTTTCTATGTTCATGTCCTCCAACCTCACTGTTCATCTCGTCTTTCCCTAGCTCTCTGACTTGAGCGTCGCTTATTGTTGTCTGTAGTAGTACTCTAAACATAAGACCAGAAACCATAAATACACTTTGGCCGGCCGGAGTGGCCGAGCGGTTCTAGGCGCTACAGTCTGGAGTCGCGCGACCATTGCAGTCGCAGGTTCGAGTACTGCCTCCGGCATGGACGTGTGTGATGTCGTTAGGTTAGTTAGGTTTAAGTAGTTCTAAGTTCTAGGGGACTGATGACCTCAGAAGTCAAGTCCCATAGTGCTCAGAGCCATTTGAACCATTTGTCAACCATAAATACGATTTCCCTTTTATACATAGTCCCTCCAAATGTTCATCAGATTATTGTGTAAAAATTTGAAGTAAATCGGCCAAGAACTTATCGAGATTTTTGATTATAACGTTTCACCGTTACATATCACATATTTATTTACATATTATATATATTAAAAATGGGTATATCAAACACGTGCGTATTCGAATGCAGAAATTACAGTAACGAATAACGGGAAGACGACTTGGAAGGTTCATATAGATAATGATGTGGGGAAGACAATCGAAAGACTACGTTTAACTGGTAGAACAATTAGGCAATGCAACAGGTCTACTAAAGAGATGCCTACACAACGCTTGTCCGTCTTCTGCTGGAGTACTGTTTCGCTATATGGGACTGCCACCACACAAGATAGACGGAGGCCATCAGAAATGTTCAAAGAAGGTCAGCTCGATTTGCATTATCGCAAAATAGAGGACAGAGTGTCACATTTATGATACGCGAGTTTGGATGGCAACCATTAACATCCGTTGCGACCGTATCTTTTCACGAAATTTCAGTCCCGAACTCTCACCTCTGAAAGAGTAAGTGTTTTACTGTCGCCAATTTACTTATGGAGAAGCGATCATCACAATAAAATAACAAAAATTAGGGCTCGTACAGAAAGATTTAAGTGTTCAATTTTACCACGCGATCTTAGAGAGTGTTACGGAAACAAAACAGTCTTATGGTGTTCAAAGAACCTTTTGCCAGATACTTAAGTGTGAATTGGAGATGAGTCATGTAGACGTACATACAAGGTTGAATAAAAATTTCAAAGCAATCGGTGAAGAAGATTTATATTTTTGTTTATACAGTTGTAAAAGTTTGCTTGTTCAAAACACACTGAAGAGTCGAACAAACTAATACATCTGCTAATATCGCGTAGGAACCCCGCGAGTACGCAGAAGTGCCGCAGCACGACGTGACATGGACTCGAGTAACGTCTGAAATAGTGCTGGGGGAGCTGACACCATGAATCCTGCCGGGCTGTCCATAAATCGGTAAGTGTACGAGAGGATGGAGATCTCTTCTGAACAGCATGTTGCAAGGCACCCCGGATATGCTCAATAAAGTTAATTTTTTGGGAGTTTGGTGGTCAGCGGAAGTGTTTAAACTCAGAAGTGTGTTCCTGGAGCCACTCTGTAGGAATTCCAGACGTCTGGGGTGTCGCATTGTCCTGGTGGAATCGCCGAAGTCCGTCGGAAAGCACCATGGACATGAATGGATGCAGGTAATCGGACAGGATGCTTACGTACCTGTCACCTATCAGAGTCATATCTTGCTGTATCAGGGGCCCCATATAACTTCAACTGCAACTGCACACGCCCCACGCCATTTCAGAGCCAGCTTGAACTGTCCCCTGCTGACATGCAGTGTCCATGAATACATGAGGTTGTCTTCATACCCGTACACGTCCATTCGCTCGGTACAATTTGAAACGAGACTCGTCCGACCAGGCAACATCAGTCCAATGTCGGCGTTCACGGGCCAAGGCGAGCTTTGTGTCGTCCACTCATCAAGGGTATACGAGTGGGCCTTTGGCTCCGAAAGTCCATGTCCGTGATGTTTCTTTGAATGGCTCACACGCTCACTTGTTGATGGTCCAGCACTGAAGTCTGCATTCTCTTCAGCCGTCGTTGGACTGGTTCTTGCAGGATCTTTTTCCGGTCGCAGCAATGTCGGAGATTTGATGTTTTACCGCATTCCTAATAGTCAAGGGACACTCGTGGAAACGGCGTATGGGAAAATCCCCACTTTATCGCTACCTCGGAGATGCCGTGTTCTACCGCTCATGCGCCGACTATAACACCACGTATTGATAACTTGCCATTGTAGCAGCAGTAGCCGATTTAACAATGGCGCCAGAGACTTGGCGAATGTTGTGTCAAAACTTCGAAGGAATAGGTGAAGAATTTTCGGAGATTTAAAGTTATGAAAAAAAACGAACATTTACATTTCTATTTTTGTAGATTAATGTATCTTCTTCGAATTAGTTAACCCATTGTCCTGGTTCCCTCAAAATGCGGGACACACCACTCACGTCCAATATTAAACGTTTATTAGTAGAGCAGGCGAACGCCGGAATTGGCGTTCGGAAGAAAACTGACGTAAAGGGCGCTTCGAAAATACGATGCCTCCTCGCGGAATGACTACAATACGCTCTTGTAATAGTATTTCCACAATACCCCACTATTCGCGCACGTAGCCGTGTCGTGTGGTGATTTCAGCTACGAGTCCACGCTAAATCGTTCAGGGACGTCGCAAAGGCCGCAGAGCACAGTGTTTTGTAGGCCGGGGAGGGGGCAGTCGCCGTGTGGAGTGGGTAAAGGTCAGAGCACACGACAGTCGCGTCGCAGACTGCCGGCGATCGATATCTGTCGCGTGCTCACGCGGCCACGAAGGCGCGCACGCCGGCCATTCTCCTCGCTTCTTGCTACGCTCTCTGGGGCACGCCGCGCTGGCCTTTGCGAGTCTTCCCGGCGGGCCACTAATAGGATCTGCCAATCCCCTGCCGCCGTTTCTGCCAGACCTAACCCCGCGCCTCGACGCACACCATCGTACTTCATACCGCAACTTCTAAAACCGCTGTTAACACTATACCGTGCGGCGACATCACAGTGGTGTCGTGTGCGATATAGCGGTCAACGGCCAGCGATACCATAGTGGTGTCGTGTGCATAGTATCGCTCAGTGGCCGGCGACAACACTTTAGTATCTTTTGCATTCTGTTGGTGTTTTGTTTAGGTAACAGTAAGTTACACACGACAACAAGTTTTTTTGTTTTTACAAGTACTTATGCACTTCCATCATGGCGGACGAAAGAGACAATAGGATTACTTACGATGAATGCGCGGTCTTGTCTGACGTTCCGTACGACTTGGACGATTGGGAAGAAGACATCGGATATCAAAAAAATGAAAGTGAAGCGCAATCGTAGGAGGATAGTGAAACACGTCCAAGAATAATTCGGCGTACGCTATGGTTGCCAACTGATTCGGCGGAATCAGATGAAGAAGGGAGTGATTTGCCGAGGATCAATAATAAATTTGAAGGATCCCCGGGTCCAAACATATTTCCCAAAGATACACAGAGCATCGAGGATATCGTACAATTATATATTGGGAGCGATCTATTTGAATATATTAGCAACGAAACCAACAAGTGCTACAGTCAAAATTGCAATAGAAGGAAACTGGATTAAAAAAATACTAAATATGTCGACGTTACGGGACCCGAACTTAGAAAATGGTTGTTATTCTTGTGGTGTCACCGCCAGACACCACACTTGCTAGGTGGTAGCTTTAAATCGGCCGCGGTCCATTAGTACATGTCGGACCCGCCTGTCGCCACTGTGTGATCGCAGACCGAGCGCCACCACAAGGCAGGTCTCGAGATACGGACTAGCACTCGCTCCAGTTGTACGGACGACGTAGCTAGCGACTACACTGACGAAGCCTCGCTCATTTGCAGAGCAGATAGTTAGAATAGCCTTCAGCTAAGTCAATGGCTACGACCTAGCAAGGCGCCATTAGTAACATTGCATGTATCTAAAGAGTCTCACTTGTATCGCCACAATCTCCAGATGTAGCAAAAGGATGGATTAAAGTTAAGTATTCCAGAAGCTACGTACTTTTCTTTATAGCATTCATTACGTATCCTGTTTCAGACCTCACGCCCATCTGCGTGAGTGTAGCGCGTGCCTTTCGGCTTCCTCTCATTGTGTCTAGGCTGTCTTGTCTAGACACAACAATTCTTATGGGAACTGTAAAAAAAGCAAGGAGCGATGATTATTGCTCAACGAATCCGTTGACAGACACACCGATATTTCGCAAAACGATGTTTCGCAACAGAGTTAGACAAATACTATCATTTTTACCTTTTTCCGACAGCAACAATAAACCGGATAACGCCGACCGTCTTGTCAAAGTGCAATTCGTAATTGATTATTTTTCCAAAAAGTTTAAAGAAACGTTTAATCTAAGCAAAACAACTGATGAAGGAATGATACCGTGGCGTGGACAATTAAATTTTAAAGTATACAGTCAGTCGAAAATTACAAAATACGGCATACTCATTCGGATGCTGTGTGATTAGATTACAGCATACATTTCCTCATTCAAGATATATGCCGACGCTGGACAGCCTTTAGCAAAAACAGCGATGGAACTATTCACACCTTCTGATGGAAAGTGGCATCACCTCTGCATGAATAATTATTATAACAGTGTAGAACTTTCAGAGAAGTTGCTTGAAAAGAAAATTCGCGTTTGTGGAACGATACGGCAAAACCGAGGATTTCCGGAAAATTAAAGCTCGAAAAAGTCAATGTGTTTGAAGCTTGTCATCAACGGAAAGGTGACAAGCGGCCGACGACAAGCCAAGTAATTCGAATTAGCGCTGCCGGCGCCAAGCGAGTAAATTTGTACGAGACGTGCGGACGGTAAAGTGTTAACAATATTGCCGGGCAGAAGAAGATAACAACTTGCAGAACAGACATCACGCTTTCATATAAGTGATTCACGTCGGTAGGCAATGAATTCACAACCTGCACTGGCGATGCACATTTACTTCCGACCTCCAGCGGGAATCTAAAATTAGCGAGCCTGGAGGACATGGATGGGGACTAAGGATACTTGGCGCAAGGCGCAGTGGTTAACGCAAATGCCTAATAAGCACGAGACACCGGCTTCGAATCCCGGTCGGGCACACATTTTCACTCGTCGTCACTGATACCGCGTAAAGTCCCAGTGTAGCTGCTATTATTAGTTCCTTCGCTTCCTTTTCTTCTCCCCCTCCACATTCAATTTACATAATATTTAAACAATACCAGCGATTTGTTCATCGAACTTCCGGCTCCAGATTTCGGTCCTGTCCCTGAATCTTCTTCGTATCATCCTTCCTTCTGCAAGGACTCTCATGAAACAGCCACTAGAAGAACTACGGTACAACTGGAAGAGAAATGAAGGAAGGCAAAACATAGATTTTTTACTGCAGCATGTAGCTTGTGAACAAATGGGAAACAAACTAAACCCTATAGGATGGTGAAAGAAATTAATAAAGATGAAAGAGATATGGTTCAAAATAACCCCATTTCAGAAACTGAATGCTTCGATTTATTTCCAAAAATGTATGGACAGGTAATGAGGAAAATTTGAAACTGCAGTTAGTGACGAGCACGTTCATCTTCTATCAATGGAAGAACTGAAGGTTGTGTTAAAACATCTAAAAACAGAATCGCTCCAGGGGAAGACAACCTCAGTGTGGAATTACGTAAAGTGTGGAATTATTTAAACTTGCTTCGGAATCATTACTAACGAAACTATTGAGTTTTGTAAATACTTGTTGGAAATACAGCAATATAACAGAGGACAGGCAAACAGCAGTTGTTATCCCATTATTTAAGAAGGGGGATCGCAGGAAATGTGGCAACCATCGAGGTTTTAAGTCTTCTGAACTCTGGATACAAGATATATTCAAAACTAATAACAAATAGACTACAGACATTTCGGAAACATTTATTATAGAACAACAGAATGGGTTTCAGATGGGAAGGTCTTGTTTACACAGAGTTTCTCCAGTATGCCAAATCACTAAAAAACATATTGAATACGATCATCCCACATACATAAGCTTTATTCACTATTAGAAAGCTTTTGATAAAGTTAACAGAGTTAAATTATGGGAAATTTATGGAAAGAATAATGTACCCCAGAATCTAATAAGTGTAATTCAGATTTTGCATAGACACAACAAAAGCGGAGACAGAAAAGGAAGTCCGTTTGCGAGAAACATCTGTCAGGGAGTGAGACAAGCGTATCCTTCATCATCCACATTATTTAATATACACATAGACGACGTCATAAAGACATACCAGAACAAAATAGTGCACCATCATAAGCTTAATAATAAAGTTGTGAATACACTCCTGTTTGCAAATGACGAAATAATCTTAGCGGACTCAGAAGATAGAGAGAGCAAATGGTTCTTGAACAAGATGGCAAATGATTATAATACGACAATATCGAAAAGTGAAATTAAGATAATGCCATTCCATGGTAAGGAGCATTTAAGAGAAAAAATAATAATTGATGATCAACCGCTAAAACTCGTAAACAACTTTGAATACCTGTGATCTGAGGTCCCATATATCACTCACAACGACAAGAACACAAACTGCAAAAATTCCTGCAGTTTGTACGTGCTCTAAATCGCACTGTCATAAAAAAATTACAAAGAGACGGTACTAAATTTCTGTAGTGTGATGGCAGTGCCAGTTCTAATGTATGGGTCAGAGACTTGGACTCTGACAGTCAAGGAAGGAGGGTTAAGCCAGCAGAGATAAGACTCCTAAGACCTCTAGCTGGTTACAAACGCACAGATCAAATAAAAAAATACTTAAATAAAGCATGAAGCGGTATGAAAAGCATGCTTCAGAAAATAGAGGAGTATAGAAAGAAATGTCATGAACATATTCAAAGGATACCAGGAGAACGAATACAAAAATGTTCAAATTTGTGTGAAATCTTACGGGACTTAACTGCTAAGATCATCAGACCCTAAGCTTACACACTACTTAACCTAAATTATCCTAAGGACAAACACACACACCCATGCCCGAGGGAGGACTCGAACCTCCGATGGGATCAGCCGCACAGTAGAACGAATACCTACAATAGCACGCAAACGCAATAATATGCAAGGTAAAAGAAATGTTAGGCGTCCTAAGAAGAGATGGAAAGATCAGTTGCAATCTGCTTAAAATTGAAACGGAAAAGGATGCCTAAACCAAAACTGGAAATGAAGATGATAATGACAAAATTAGTGTCAGAGGTGAAAGAAGCAATAGGTGACAGTAAAAATGCTACAACCTACAGAGGATAGAATCACAGACCTTGGATTTAGAGCGTAGCATTTACCCACTAGTCCACTCATTCACACATACCTGACATGTATCTCCCCTCATTTCTATTTTCTTAGCGAATGTCGTCTATGGCGTTGCGTAATGCGCAGCACGGCACCATCTCTCCTTGAATAATGTTATAACATGTTACGTTAATCTGATCGCCCATCCTCCGCCTCCGCGCTCTGCTAGTGACGCCAGAGGCGTACAGCAACAGCGTTACAGGCGATATTAAAAAGTACAGCGCACGAACAACTGTTTGTGATTGCAGCCGCTGAAATTGGTTTTGTCACGCGCACTGCATCGGATGTCAACTCAGCTAATTCCAGGACAAATTAATCGGCATGTACTCAGCTGCGCCGCTTCATTTGTCAGCGGAAATAAACAAATAAAACCTGACAGCGCGCGTCACTCGCAAATCGACTCTCCAGGCTCAGTTCATGTGAGTGAGATGGGAGGAATGCGCTATAGATCACGGCACCTGGTCGTAGCTCAGAATATCGTATCAGTCATAAGTTTACTTTTTGGAGGAAATGAATGTTTACAATTTTGCAGGGCACTTTAACCCGTGCGGTACGCCGGCACACTCTGACAGTAAGTTTGCGCCAGGGCTAGTCTTTCTTCTGTGTCGTGTCGTCACTGTAATGATACCCCAGTCGTCTGTACTCCGCTTATATACGTTTGTTAGTACGTGACGTGCTCACAGTGCCAATTTACGGAACTCAGTCTCGCGCTGGGCACTGATTATACTGTTGTGGTTCACCAGCCATACAGGCCACACCTCCCGAACAGGCCATGAAGGCCCAAAGGTACCGACCGGCCACCGTGTCATCCTCAGAGCACAGGCGTCACTGGATGCGGATATGGAGGGGCATGTGGTCAGCACACAGCTCTCCCGGTTGTATGTCAGTTTCCGAGACCAGAGCCGCTACTTCTCAATCAAGTAGCTCCTCATTTTGCCTCACAAGGGCTGAGCGCACCCCGTTAATGAAAAGCGCTCGGCAGACCGGATGGTCACCCATCCCAGCCCGACAGCGCTTAACTTCGGTGATCCGACGGGAAACGGTGTTACCACTGCGGCAAGGCCGTTGACTTCTGCTGAAGTCGCACCATGTAATTCACATTCGACAGACTAAAGAAGAAGTCTACCGTGACCACATTTTAATACAACATAATCTGCCACATTCTTGACACAGTGTGCCCAGCGAAGGAGTCCCTGATATCAAACATCTCGAAAACTAAGATCGTTAGTGCGACAAACGGTACGTTTATTGTGAAAGTTTTAATAATATAATACTGAAGTTATGCAGAGGTTTCGAAGAGGTTCGAAAAGCTGTTACCAACTGGCGCTGTAAGACGCAGTGGCTATAGTGTGCCGCAAAATGGTTCAAATGGCTCTGAGCACTATGCGACTCAACTTCCGAGGTCATCAGTCGCCTAGAACTTAGAACTACTTAAACCTAACTAACCAAAGGACATCACACACATCCATACCCGAGGCAGGATACGAACCTGCGACCGTAGCGGCCGCTCGGCTCCAGACTGTAGCGCCTACAACCGCACGGCCACTACGGCCGATAGTGTGCCGCAACTCAAGAGCGGTGAGTTCCACCGTTGAAACGTGAGAGGAGGTTAGAATACCGCAGGAAGCGGTTGAAATCATGTATTATCCATTCAAAAACGTGTTTTTTTATACTAGAGTACGACAGATTAAAACAGAGACCTATGGCAACAAGACGCAGTTCTCAAACACGATTGAATGTTCGAAAGGAGTCCGATGGGAAAACCAATGGCAAGTTCTTCGCCAAATTCCAACGGACAGGCAGCGTCGCTGGCGATCTAGAGGGGAATGTTGGCCACAGGTAAACTGTAACTTCTCTCGAAAACGTTGCGACGGTTTCTGGAACTATTCAGCGACATCTTAGGAGATTCGTCCGAAGAATTGCAGCAGAGAATGGTTTGAAGCGTGCCAGCACGCAGAAAATACTGGGCCACAGCGTACTACACCTGTACGTTCTGTGTAACAGAGGGCTGACTTTGCGAACCAGAGTCTCACAATGACTGATAATGAAGTATCTGATGTTGGTTATATCTGGGTCACACATGAAGTACACTTCCACCTAAATGGAGACGGGAATAAACAACACTGGCGATTTTGGGGTACTGAAAACCACTATCTTTGTGAGGCGATACTGCTGTATTCTACCAAGCTTGAGTCGGCGATCTGTGTTGTATCTGAATCCACTTCCGTTGATACACTACGCAGTATTTTACGGCAAATTTCATTGTTCCTTTACGTCACTTCCGTACTGCGAGTGATGGGCATATCAGAGAGATTCGGATGTGGTTGCAAAGACTGCCTGCAGAGGGCGAATTTAATTATGCACTACGACACAGTACGAGCTGCACGGCAAACAGTGCCACCTGTTAGGACCTTTTCGAACTATTTGGAACCTTTCGTATAACTTATGTACCAATTTCTTAAAGTTTTCATAATAATTACACCTTTTGTTGCACTCGTCTACGCTCTTAGTTATCGAGATATTTAATTCTGCAAGCAGCGACTCATTCGCTGGGTCCCCTGTACGTTCCGTAAGGTGCTATTCGCATTCGTAATCGCTGAACCGAGTTTCTGATATTTTATTTGAACATTTATGTAACAATGAGAAGCCAGAGGAAAGTGATGGTTGGGTTGGGTTGTTTGGGGGAGGAGACCAGGCAGCGAGGTCATCGGTCTCATCAGATTAGCGAAGGACGGGGAAGGAAGTCGGCCGTGCCCTTTCAAAGGAACCATCCCGGCATTTGCCTGGAGCGATTTAGGAATCACGAAAAACCTAAATCAGGATGGCCGGACGCGGGATTGAAACGTCGTCCTCCCGAATGCGAGTCCAGTGTGCTAGACACTGCGCCACCTCGCTCGGTGAGGAAGGCGAAGTACGAACTGTCGTCACATCTCGCTTACTTCTAAACTGGTCGTACAGTTCCTTTATAAAATGTACATTAAATCACTGTAGTGTAACAAACGTTGCAATGTGAATCTATAAATACACTCTAAGCGAAAGAAACGACGCGCCACGAAAGAGTTACCCGAACGGAACGGAAGTCGGTGGATGTGATATACATGTACAGACGAACAGATGATTACAATTTCAAAAAAAAATTGGGTGATGTATTCAAGAGAAACTTCTTCACCAACTGAGCACGTCGATAACGCGTTGGTACACCTCTGACCCATATGCAATCGTTTATTCGGCTTGCCATTGACTGATAGAGTTGTTGGATGTCCTTCTGAAGAAATCGTATCAAAATCTGTGCAACTGGCTGTTTAGATCGTCAAAATACCGAGCCGGTTGGAGAGCCTAGCCCAGAATGTTCCAAATATTCTCAACTGGAGAGAGATCCCGCGACTATCCTCGCCAATGCAGGGTTTCGCATCTACGAAGACAAGCAGTAGAGACTCTCGTCGTGTGCGGGCGGGCATTATCTTAGCTGAAATGTGGGCACAGGATGGCCTGCCATGAAGGGCAACGAAACGGGACGTGAATGTCGTCGATATACAGCTGTGCTGTAAGGGTGCCATGGATGACAACGAAACTGGTCCTGCTATGAAATGATATGGCACTCCAGACCGGCACTTATGGTTGTTGGGCCGTATGGCGGGTGAAAGTCACATCGGTATCCCATTGCTGCCCCGGGCGTATCCAGACTGGTCTTCGCTGGTCATGGCCTGGAATCTCATTGGAGTAGGTCTTCAGTCCCACTTCGAACTGAAATCCGATGACCAACGACGACGTCTCTGGAGACGCCCCTACCTCGGCCAAAGGTCGCCATATTTCTCCCTAAGTGGAAACGTATGGAGCATTATGGGCAGTCTCTTACAACTAACTCGGTTTTTGAAGATGTAACGCGCCAGGTGGACATTTGGCGATATATCCCGCAGGAGGAAACCCCACAACTCTGTCAATCAATGCCAAGCCCAAAAACTGCTTGCATAAGGGCCAGAGGTGGATCAACACGTCACTGACTAGCTCAACTTCTGAAGCTATTTCTCTTGAACAAATCATCCAAATTTTACATGTACGTCACCTCTACCGATCTCCGCTTCATTCGGATAATTTCTCCGTAGTGCGTCTTCTTTTCTGTCTTAGAGTGGATTTTTAAGAGAAACTTTGATAGATTCACTGATTTTACACCAACATAATGTGCATTTACTTGTAAATAGACTAAAATGGCAATGTTGGCTCTGCCCTTTAACTTTTAACCTGCTGTTGTTGTTGTGGTCTTCAGTCCTGAGACTGGTTTGATGCAGCTCTCCATGCTATTCTATCCTGTACAAACTTCTTCACCTCCCAGTACCTACTGCAACCTACATCCTTCTGAATCTGTTTAGTGTATTCATCTCTTTGTCTCCCTCTACGATTTTTACCTTCCACGCTGCCCTCCAACACTAAATTGGTGATCCCTTGATGCCTCAGAATATGCCCTACCAACCGATCCCTTCTTCTAGTCAAGTTGTGCCACAAACGTCTCTTCTCTCCAATCCTATTGAATACCTCCGCATTAGTTATGTGATGTACCCATGTAATCTTCAGCATTCTTCTGTAGCACCACATTTCGAAAGCTTCTATTCGCTTCTTGTCCAAACTAGTTATCGTCCACGTTTCACTTCCATACATGGCTACGCTCCATACAAATACTTTCAGAAACCACTTCCTGACACTTAAATCTACATTCGATGTTAACAAATTTCTCTTCTTCAGAAACGCTTTCCTTGCCATTGCCAGTGTACATTTTATATCCTCACTACTTCGACAATCATCAGTTATTTTCCTTTAAGCGTCTCATTTCCTCACCTAATTCCCGCAGCATCACCCGATTTAATTCGACTACAAATGGTTCAAATGGCTCTGAGCACTATGGGACTTAACTTCTGAGGTCATCAGTCCCCTAGAACTTAGAACTACTTAAACCTAACTAACCTAAGGACATCACACGCATCTATGCCCGAGGCAGGATTCGAGCCTGCGACCGTAGCGGGCGCGCGGTTCCAGACTGTAGCGCCTAAAACCGCTCGGCCACACCGGCCGGCTAATTCGACTATTCCATTATCCTCGTTTTGCTTTTGTTGATATTCATCATATATCCTCCTTTTAAGACACTGTCCATTCCGTTCAGCTGCTCTTCCAGGTCCTTTGCTGTCTCTGACAGAATTACAAATGTCATCGGCGAACCTCAAAGTTTTATTTCTTCTCCATCGATTTTAATTCCTACTCCGAATTTTTCATTTGTTTCCTTTACTGCTTGCTCAATATACAGATAGAATAACATGGGTGATACGCTACAACCCTGCTTCCCTTTCATACCCCTATAACTGCCATCTGGTTTCTGTACAAATTGTAAATAGCCTTTCGCTCCCTGTATTTTACGCCTGCCACCTTCAGAATTTGAAAGAGGTTTGCCTTTCCTTAATCTATGTTTCTAAGATAAGTCGTAGGGTCAGTATTGCTCCACGTGTTCCAACATTTCTACGGAATCCAAACTGACTTCCCCGAGGTCTGCTTCTACTAGTTTTTCCATTCGTCTGTACAGAATTCGCGTTAGTATTTTGCAGCCGTGGCTTATTACACTGATAGTTCGGTAATTTTGACTTCTGTCAACACCTACTTTCGTTGGGATTGGAATTACTATATTCTTCTTGAAGTCGGAGGGTATTTCGCCTGTCTCATACATCTTGCTCACTAGATGGTAGAGTATTGTTAGGCCTGGCTCTCCCGAGGCTGTCAGTAGTTCTAATGGAATGTTGTTTACTCCCGGGGCCTTGTTTTGACCTAGGTCTTTCAGTGCTCTGTCACACTCTTCACGCAGTATCGTATCTCCTAATTCATATTCATCTATATTCTCTTCCATTTCTATAATATTGTCCTCAGGAACATCGCCCTTGTATAGACCCTCAATATACTCCTACCTTTCCGCTTTCCCTTCTTTGCTTAGAACTGGGTTTCCATCTGAGCTCTTGATATTCATGGAAGTGGTTCTCTTTTCTCTACAGGTCTCTTTAATTTTACTATAGGCAGTATCTATCTGCCAAAGGAAAATTAAATATTTTTAACCTATAATTAATTATTCTCTCGAAGGCCCGAAATGAAGATACAAGACAAAGGCTACAGACTACTGGAAAAAAACTGAACTACACCAGGTAAAAATGGTCTAATAATGAAGAAAGAATGACCTGCAGTAGGGAATACTACAGAGCAGGTGAAAACGTCGGTTTCAAGATTCTTAAAGACGGAACAGCTAAACAAAATTAATCCTCGACGTAAATACTGGTGGTGGTGGTGGTGGTGATGATGATGATGATGATGATGAAACGTTTTCCGTAACTTTGCAGACGAATACCGGGCTCATTCGAACTTTCACTATCACGATTAGGCGCGGAAGTCGACTACATGTGTACCACGATATGAGAGCAACGTTCGAGCAGCTTAATGCTTGTTCTTTCCCACAAACGTAAAGAACATTAAAAAGACGTCTTAACCGTGTGCTCGAGCGTTCCTCGCAAATAATTACGCACCAAGTTTGCTAGTTAAATTATGCAAGTGCTCCAAGTCCCTGATTAAGTCTTCATTAAGTTTGCGCGACACCATTCGTCAGTCGGAGCCACTAAAGCCGAACTAACGGCGCCAACAGCCAAATTAATTCAGGCTGTCACAGGGCCCGGGACCAAGTTGGACATTAATGCACTTACCTAAAATACAAGGCCGGCGCGAGCTGCCCTACATCTGTCTACTCTTGGAGACGGCATAAATCATTTCTCTATCTAGCGAGTGTAAACGAGTAGAGCACATGAGATTATAACAAGACGGAAAATTTTTCTGAAACGGTTTGTACGTTCCTTGTTCTATTTCCACAGAATAGTTGCACGTTACGCCTCACAAAGATAGCGCAATTCGTGTTTCCAGCAGTGGTGGCAAAGAGGTTTAATAACTCAGACTAAAAATACTGTCTTAGAGAAGCGCAGTTATCATCATGAAAAGGATTTTTGGTACCGTACTCGTGTTTTGTATTTCAGCTTCTCATCACACAAACAAAATCCGCGTTAGTAGGGACCCGAGATTTCCCGGACACACGCAAAATAAGTATAACTCAAAATACATATCTTTTACCAGATATTGATATTTACTGTACTTAATGAAACATGCTTCATATTACATTCGAAACCCCTCTACAGTCGTCCTTTACAGACAACTTATTTACAAAATTAAAGTTAACCGTTATTCCGTATCACATGCCTCCAGTTCCTTTTAGAAAATTATCGTTCAGTTTCTTCTTTTTCATATTTTCATTTACGTTTTCCCTAAAGACGGTTCACATTTTTCGGAGAGTCAAAATATCAGAAGAGTAATCGCGTTTTGTCCTGCACACCATAATAACCGTTCGACGC
This sequence comes from Schistocerca americana, assembly GCF_021461395.2. Lineage (NCBI taxonomy): Eukaryota > Metazoa > Arthropoda > Insecta > Orthoptera > Acrididae > Schistocerca > Schistocerca americana. The sequence goes on from NC_060126.1 coordinate 107,661,639, forward strand.
ATTTCAGTGTCTCTGAGTGCTTGATAAGGCGTCCTCCCTTCCTTTACTGAACACAGTTTCTCCACTATAAATGCGTCACTTCGCTGCTCGGATCCGGGTTCATAGAGATTGCTGTTCAAACACTCACGGATATTTTCACCTATGCCTTCAATATGATAGATCTGTATTCTAAACTAAAATATTCGTTCGAATTACAACAGCACATCTGAAGTTTCGTCTTTCATTTCATGTAAATTCGCTGAACTATGCACCTATAATAGGTAAGGCGGATATTTCGCAGCCGCGTAATGCGGAGCTTGCTGTAGTATCATTATAAAGTCATCGTCATCAGATGATTTTATTACGTTACGTAGTAACTCGTCAATGAATGGATCCGGAGAAACACACACAATGTGCGATAGCACTTCCGATAGCGTCAGTAGACATACGATTATAATGGGAAAGAATGGAGATATATATATATATATATACGAGGGCAGTTCAATAAGTAATGCAACACATTTTTTTTCTCGGCCAATTTTGGTTGAAAAAACCGTAAATTTCTTGTGGAATATTTTCAAACATTCCCGCTTCGTCTCGTATAGTTTCATTGACTTCCGACAGGTGGCAGCGCTGTACGGAGCTGTTAAAATGGCGTCTGTAACGGATGTGCGTTGCAAACAACGGGCAGTGATCGAGTTTCTTTTGGCGGAAAACCAGGGCATCTCAGATATTCATAGGCGCTTGCAGAATGTCTACGGTGATCTGGCAGTGGACAAAAGCATGGTGAGTCGTTGGGCAAAGCGTGTGTCATCATCGCCGCAAGGTCAAGCAAAACTGTCTGATCTCCCGCGTGCGGGCCGACCGTGCACAGCTGTGACTCCTGCAATGGCGGAGCGTGCGAACACACTCGTTCGAGATGATCGACGGATCACCATCAAACAACTCAGTGCTCAACTTGACATCTCTGTTGGTAGTGCTGTCACAATTGTTCACCAGTTTGGATATTCAAAGGTTTGTTCCCGCTGGGTCCCTCGTTGTCTAACCGAACACCATAAAGAGCAAAGGAGAACCATCTGTGTGGAATTGCTTGCTAGTCATGTGGCTGAGGGTGACAATTTCTTGTCAAAGATTGACAAGATTGACATGGGTTCATCACTTCGAACCTGAAACAAAACGGCAATCAATGGAGTGGCGCCACACCCACTCCCCTACCAAGAAAAAGTTTAAAGCCATACCCTCAGCCGGTAAAGTCATGTTTACAGTCTTCTGGGACGCTGAAGGGGTTATTCTGTTCGATGTCCTTCCCCATGGTCAAACGATCAACTCTGAAGTGTATTGTGCTACTCTTCAGAAATTGAAGAAGCGACTTCAGCGTGTTCGTAGGCACAAAAATCTGAACGAACTTCTCCTTCTTCATGACAACGCAAGACCTCACACAAGTCTTCGCACCCGAGAGGAGCTCACAAAACTTCAGTGGACTGTTCTTCCTCATGCACCCTACAGCCCCGATCTCGCACCGTCGGCTCAAAAAATGGCTCTGAGCACTATGGGACTTAACATCTATGGTCATCAGTCCCCTAGAACTTAGAACTACTTAAACCTAACTAACCTAAGGACAGCACACAACATCCAGCCATCACGAGGCAGAAAAAATCTCTGACCCCGCCGGGAATCGAACCCGGGATCGCACCGTCGGATTTCCATATGTTTGGCCCAATGAAGGACGCAATCCGTGGGAGGCACTACGCAGATGATGAAGAAGTTATTGATGCAGTACGACGTTGGCTCTGACATCGACCAGTAGAATGGTACCGTGCAGGCATACAGGCCCTCATTTCAAGGTGGCGTAAGGCCGTAGCATTGAATGGAGATTACGTTGAAAAATAGTGTTGTGTAGCTAAAAGATTGGGGAATAACCTGGTGTATTTCAATGCTGAATAAAACAACCCCTGTTTCAGAAAAAAAATGTGTTGCATTACTTATTGAACTGCCCTCGTATATATATATATATATATATATATATATATATATATATATATATATATATATATATATAGTATTTGTGCAACAGCGAATTTTCTCCATCACACATCTCTATAAGCTTTGTCTGCAATTAGCGGAAATACTGTTTAGACACCAGCAGTTCTCACACGGAGCCCCGACACCAAAAAAGATAGATAGCATTAAAAATAATGTATGTGCAACGGACTTGTTGACTGACTGGAATATGCTGTGCAGTTAATGAGTGAAGTGTTGCATACAACCATAGATCTTGATACTGTGTCTCTCACAAAGAAGAATGTAAGGTGTTACACATCAGCAACAAACATTCCTTGGGTATAATGAATGGAACTTCAATAAACAATCACAGAGCGATACATCATTCGCGATAAGTTAAACTCAATAACAAAACACAGGTAGTATACGTCACTGCTTGTTTTTTGCACGTTCTGGCATAATAAAAACTTTAATCCTCATTCCATGACACCTGCAATGGCAGGAATTATGTTCAATGTAACATTACACCATGTATAGAAAAACCAGTTTACGGAGCGTATCACACATTTGGTATCTCCAGAATTGTTCGGGTATTCACGGGGAATTGAATTTGAGAAAATACCGCACATACCGAGAAACGCTAAAACTCCACAGAAGATTGAAAAATTTGAGAAATTTGTGGTAAGGACTATGGGACCAAACTGCTGAGGTCATCGGTCCTTGGCTTACACACCAATTAATCTAACTTAACCTGACTTACGCTAAGGACAACACACACGCACACCAATGCCCGAAGGAGGACTCGAACCTCCGACGCGCACGGAAGATTGGAACCGGAGGGCTCCTGAAGTGGTCAGCATGTCGTAATGTTCTTAGTTGTCTGTGATAACGTAAGGAATACATTCTATTCTTCGTCCCTCTCCACGCAATAGGTGATCTTGCAGTGTATTCTTTATTTGTGTACGATTATAGCGAAACAGAAGGATATGAAAGTCAGGGGTTTGTTGATTTTCCTATTCTTCGATGAACGTAAGAAAAGACATAAACGTAGAGACCTAAACTGTTTACGGACCTCCAATTTTTGTGAACGGGCTATCAGTAACTCATTTGGTTCTGATTTGATACGCGCCGCACCCGCAATTGCCCGAGTGCTGCTTTCACGTCCGAGTGAGCGGCAGAGAAAGTTCTCAGACAGTTAATAACACTGAAATGAGGCCTTCCGCAGAGTGTCTTCGGCGCCTTCTCCGTAATAACCAATACGAGAATCCTTCCGTGTTTCTCACCGTCAGATGGCGGCAATTGCCACGAGTCACGAACACAGGCTGTAAGTCTTTCCGCCACCTTCGCCGATACTAAATCTTGTGAGGTCTGCATTTCAAAATCCCTCTTAGACGCAACCTTTCAACGTTGCAGTGTTTAATCCACTACAAGTTCCTTCTTCAGCGAGTAAGGTTCGCAAAGCGTCAACTTCTATCGTGTAATGTTTTGTTTGTTTTGTTTTAGGGCGCAAAGACAACTGGGGTCATACGCATCCATGACACAACCGAAAAAAAGACAGGCAGAGCTTTCAACGTAAGATACAAAGAACATCTTTTAGGCAAAAAAAGGCAATATGTGCACAATTCAACATTCGCAGAACATCTTTTCATAACAGGGCATAACCCCAAAGAATTAAACGAAATGACAATTCTGCATAGAGAAAAGAAAGGGCGAAAACTTTATGTCTTGGAAGAACTTGAAATTTTCAGGCACACACCAAATAAAGATGACATGTTGAATGAACAAGTACAGTTGAGAAACAAAAATTTCTTTAATGCTTTTAAACCAGTGCTCTCAGTTTTATGATACTTATAATCCAGGTTCTCTCCTCCTTTTCAGAAACATTATTTTACCTCTGTTAAGTTTCGCTCATTGCTAACACACCAGATGACCTCTGTTCCCTAGTTATGCAAGCTTTCCTTTCAAATTTTGTGTCATATAATGAACTGATGTTCTACATTACGTATGTAATTCCAGTCGTATTTAACTCTCGTTCTACTTGTGCTACGTAAAACTTAGCGAACTTTGTACTATTTTATCCCGTTTCAAGCTCATTTATAAATGTTACTCAATAATTTGTAAAATTAATTTTTGTTAAAAGCTATATTAGCTATAAGTATGATTTACTTCAGAAAATGTGTAATATACAAAATTGTTTTGCTCACGTTACTAGTGGCCCGCTTGTGGCGCGCCCTACATTACGTTTACTTGGCAGCGTGACTAGTTGGCACACAGTCAGTCTGCTCACACCACACTGGTGTTACTTATGTTTTAATGTTTGACTTTTTGAAGAACATTATGTCTTATATTTTAATGTATGACTTGAGCAACTCCGCTATTAAACCGTTGTACATCTTTGACGATATGTTCTTCATGTAAGTACTATTTGTTTTACATTCGTTTACATTAATGTAAACTTTCATTAGATAAGATATTTAATCTGACATATTCATTTTACGCAATTACCTTAACTTCTGATGAAGTCACCCTTAGAGGTGACGAAACCTGGTCAAGGTATATAGAAAACCTATGCAACCGGTTGGCAGATTTTTACGTACTTATCAAACGTTAAAAGCGACTGCACTTAAGCCTAGTCGACGGAAGGAAAGACAGCTGAAACGACTGACTTGGAGAAAGACCCACAAAATACGCCGTAGAGAGGTCCAGTTGAGCAGCTGGGTGCTGGATCGTGATCCGCCAATCATCTGGATTAAGGGTGTTTGGTTTGTGGGGCGCTCAACTGCGGGGTCATCTGCGCCCGTACCAAGTCTCAATTTTTACACGGCCCAATTCTCGAACACAATCCAGCTTAACCACTGACACGAATGGTGGTGATGATGAAATGATGAGGATAACACAAACACGCAGTCCCCTGGCAGAGAAAATCTCAAACCCTGCCGGGAACAGAACTGGGGACCCCGTGATCCAGAGGCAGGAGCGCTAGCCACTAGACCACGAGCTGCGGACTCGATTAAGGGTGCCTGCACGTTACAACGTTGCAAGAGTCGCAGCTGTGCGCGGCCAGACGCACGCGTGTGATCGGACCGGTCTGCGCAATCTTCCTGGAATGATGACAAACGCCTTTCCTTTCTCCGGCCTTTGCCCCGCTCCAACGCGGGGTCGGCTTTGTTATGACGGATTTGGCAGTGTTAATTGCAGATGGTGGCCGGATGCCCTTCCTGCCGCCACCCCGAACGCCCCGGGACGGAAGTAGTGTACCCCAGCTGTCTGCGTCTAGTGTAAGTCATGAAATGGTGCGAACGTTTTCAAATGTCTGCGAGTCGTGTAACTGAGGCGGAACATGGGGACCAGCCCGGTATTCACCTAGCGGGATGTGGAAAACCGCCTAAAAACCACATGCATGCTGGCCGGCATTCCGGCCCTCGTCGTTAATCCGCCGGGCGGATCCGATCTGGGGCCGGCGCGCCCACCCGAGTCCAGGAAGCAGCGCATTAGCGCTCTCGGCTACCCTGGCGAGTGATTATGACAAACGCGTCGCCTAACGAATCGACTCGCCGTGCTTTTGTTCACTGCCAGGTCTCCGCAGACATTCTGCAAGCGCCTATGAAGATCTGCGAATTTCTGGTTTTCCGGCGCTCAGTTTCGAACAGACCTCCGTTACAGACGCCATTTTGGAGACTACGTATAGCACCGCCACCGACTAGGAATTTCATGAAACTATAGGTTTCTGAAAGGGGAATATGCCACGCTATACCACAAAAACTTTCGCATTTTTTCAACCGAAACTGGCGCAGAAAGATATGTGTTGCATTACTTATTGTACGCTCCTTGTACATGAAAGTTCAATTCTTATTAGAATCGCGGTTTGGAGATTTACTGGTATAAAGTGAAGCGCAGTCGCAAAGTAATATAGCACCGCAAAAAGTTCCTTGTTGTGTGAACACTACCTTTTGAATTTCTGTCAAAAATGTGCATAGCTCCAGAAACGTTTTCCACGCGTTGGCTCTCCAATTTGTGGCTTGACTTCACAGGATTAGACACTGGAAACAAAACAGGCAATAGCCTTGTTTAAGAAAAGAACCCTAATACTCGCCCGAAATTATTTATCGAAATCTGGGGAAAAATTAATCAGGTTCGCCGGTCATGGGTCTGAGTGACGCCGATCCGAAAATTACATTGTCGTGCCTTACACACTGCTCCACATATCACTAGCTGTCAATGTAATGTCCAGTAAAATTGTCGCAGAATTATGTCGACGGAAAACCGCTTTTACATCTAAGAAAACTGCGAATGGTGAATATGGTTAATGCGGCAAAATTGCAGGAGCGTACGCGCTTTTGTGTGTTTGAGTGAGAGTCAGTGTGTGGTGTGTGTGTGTGTGTGTGTGTGTGTGTGTGTGAAGGTGGGTGCGTGCGCTTCGCTTTGAGTTCCCAGGAAAAAATAACGTAAAGTTCGAAGGTAACGCTACACTGACTGCACAAACTGTTGATCAGACCAATGCGGCGGAGCAAGTGCTCACTGAATCGGGCGGTGGATAAATTTTTGGGGGAAAAAAAATGCTTGGAAAAGATTGCGAGCACGTTTGTTGTGGCTGCAATCACGCCAAGTTAAAGCTGCGACAGGTTTCCGATAATCGGGAAAAAATTCTGCTCGGGATAAAATTTTATTACGAGCCCAGCTGGACGCAACTAGTTGGCAACAGCGCACGCAGTTTAAGGACCTCCCTTTAAAGCGTTGTGTCATTCACAACGCTGCGCAACGGCGAGAGTTTTATTTTCGCGGCCAGAATCCCTCTCGCCTTAGGCAAGCTGAACTCCGTTTCCAGTAGTCTCATCCTAGATACTGCAGTACCACTAAAAAGTACTTCAAAATGGTTCAAATGGCTCTGAGCACTATGGGACTTAACTACTGAGGTCATCTGTCCGCGGTTCCAGACTGTAGCGCCTAGAACCGCCCAGCCACCCTGGCCGCCCAGAAGTACTTCTATTACGCCGAAATGGTCTTCCTCTCTCATCCAAAGAGGAAATGAAGAATTTCTGAAGCAGACAGTTGCTACACCGGAAATGCAACTACTAGCTGCGTACGCAATGTGCCGACTACTTGCTAGTTCATCACACAGCTTACATCCTGTATAAGGAGTGTCTTTTTCCACTCAGTTTCTTGTCGCTCCCGCGTTTTATTCATCATATTTTGTGGTTGTATTTGATTTTTAGTCATTCGCTGTGAAAGGGACGTGTAATTCGGATGGAAATGAAGTCTCCATATCTAGTCTGCACATGCATTATGTAATAGTGACGCAGATGTCTTATGGACCCCTTTCATATTTCTATCAATTATCGTCTCTTGCTATCATATAAATATCTCTGACAGATGCTGTTCTGTTGTCTGATAAAATAACTGGAAAACAAAATGTTGGAGCGACTTCTTTATTTCATCTTGATACTAGCAATCTCTAGCCGGCCGAAGTGGCCGCACGGTTCTGGCGCTGCAGTCTGGAACAGCGAGACCGCTACGGTCGCAGGTTCGAATCCTGCCTCGGGCATGGATGTGTGTGATGTCCTTAGGTTAGTTAGGTTTAAATAGTTCTAAGTTCTAGGGGACTAATGATCTCAGCAGTTGAGTCCCATAGTGCTCAGAGCCATTTGAACCATTTAGCAATCTCTACCATTTCCTCATCTTTTCTTGACTAATTACTGTAAAGTGGATATGCGTGGATGAGTGTAATTTGAATGCGCCGGTAGCGGTCAGAAAGACTCGCTTCTTCAATAGGACTTTCTACAGACCTCCAGTAGTATAGCTCGTTGTCGATTCGGAGCTTTATCGTCTTTTTACTACGTGTGACTGCCTAGGTACTCATAGAGCAACGAAAACCAACCAACCATGCTAAAAAAAAAATAATAAAAAATAAAAATAAAAAAAAGTTGGCCGTTTTTTGAACACACTCCAGTGGCCATCTGTGAATATCATTGTTCTTCGGAGCAAACTCTTTATGTATGTCGAAATTGCTTTATGAAGGTTATATGCAGATTACGGTTAGGGAACCAATCGCTTATTTTTACAACGTGCTCAGACATTTTTTTGGCTTGTTACTGATTGATTAACCCTCAGTGAAATAAATATCTTGTAATCATACTTTGTTTCCGTCTCTCTCCTTCAACATATCTGTTTGTTAGCTTCAGTGATTTCCCATGAATGCTCCCATTGAAAAATTCTTGACTATTCAGCTGAGTAATCGCTGTCAGCGATTTATTAGTAGCATTAGTTTGCGCTGTTTATTAATTTTTGTCGTGGGTTCATAGCGATTTTCCCCATATTACGAACTGGTCCTTGGTGTCGACCAACCACCACGTGTAATGAAAACAATGGTTTCCTGTTGGAGAGTAGAATGGTTCAAATGGCTCCGAGCACAATGGGACTTAACATCTGAGGTCATCAGTCCCCTAGATTTAGAACTACTTCAACCCAACTAACCTAAGGACATCACACACATCCATACCCGAGGCAGGATTCGAACCCGTGACCGTTGCAGCAAATTATGCTAACTACGCACGGAGATATTTCCAATCGTCGGAATCTATTCCTTTTAATGCAATTTTACGGGAAGACTCGGAATTTGGTCCGCATCTGCAACTGAATCGTCAGCGTGGATGACTGCCGTGCGAGGGGGACCAGGGTTCGATTCCCGGTACTACCAGGCATTTCTCTTTGGTGTAAGGGCTGGACCGGGGTGCACCAGCCTCACGAGGTCAACTGAGAAGCTGCATGATTGACTAGTAGCGGCAACGACCGGGAGAGCGATGTGCTAATCACATGTCCCTCCGTACCGCATCCGATGGCGCTAATGGCAGAACTTCACTTTACCTTTACTCTGAACTTGGCTTCCATCCACTGTAGTCCGCCCACTTTCAGATCAAGAGGATTTCCTAGCCAGGGGTAGCGAGGAAAATCTTCCCCTAATTTCCTTTCATATGACTGACTGCACAAATTGTGAAACAGAATTGTTCTTCCCTCAGAGAAGGATAGTATCCACGATGATATGTATGCGCAAGAAAGTGATTAGCGATCCTAGTGTATATTGCGGAACTATTCATAATTAATGTTGTGCTCATATTGTGTCACGCGTGGTTGCGAAGTAATCAAAATTTGATTGTAATAAACCTCTATATATTCGTATACGATCTGCTATTGGTCTCATCTTTCGCATGATCCGCCTCTGTGCTGTGCAGAACTGGACAGTGACTGGCTCATGGTCTATCGATACAGCTGTTCGCGGTTACACAGTACTGGTCATCGAATGTCATAGAAAAACAGGATTTCGACGGACTCACGCGACTAGCGCCCGAGAGGTCTCATATTGTTCGTTGGACTGTGCAGCCTGGTACAGTCATGCTGCGGACCTTGAGTCAGGAAATGGACTTTTTTGTAGTAAGACAAGTATCTACCCCATGCGACTAGCGCCCGAGAGGAGTGACATATTGTTTACTGGGTAGTGCAAGATCGTACAGTCATGTCACGTACCTTGATTCAAGAAATAGGCTTGTTTGAAGCAAGACAAGCATCCATATAAGCCGCCAGACGATATTTGGAGCACCGTGTATTGTCAGCACAGTGGTCGTTGATACAGCTTCCGTTGACACGGCAGAAGAGAGAGATGCGCTAACTGTGGTGCGCCCAAAGACATCCGTGGAAGGAGGAATGGCACCACGTCATGTGTTCAAATACGTTCTAGTTCTGTGTACAGTAATATGATGGATGTATCCGAACGCATGTTGGGAGATTGTGGAAGTGGCCTAGCACTGCGCGTGACTGTATTTAGTGGCACTGGATAACCCCGAACACCTCTATTCTGGGTAGGCGAGTATTTTGGCAGCAGGTACTACATTTTTGACGTGTTAAGATTGGTGGCTGTGCCCTGTCTTCGAGTTCCTCGTAACAAGATAACGTAAGACAGCATGTTTCCTGTGCTGTCCCGCCCTACCTCGATACTGTGGACGAAGCCAGCGCGTTCTCCAGATCTGTCACCCAATGAAACCATATGGCCACCGCATGGCACCACTCACTAGCCACTACCTCCAGCATAGAACAAAACCAGCTTGGAATGACGTAGCCGCATCTGTCATCTAGGCTCATTTCTACTGGATATGCTGCCGTATTAAAGCGGCTATTCAGACAGGTGACAGATCTACAGGGCGTTAGGAAGTTCCTGTTACAAACTTCTAGGACTTATGGAGGGGAGTGAGTACGTAATACTTTGAACAGGAATGCATGTTCGCAAATGACCAAATGTACAGTGCTATAGTCGCTTGAAAACATGTTTATTATGTACGATTGCAACAGAATAGTCATGTTAGGGACAACTTACGTCGGACTGGGTGACGTCATTGCTTGTGTACTCCCTGAGGGGTTCTATTCGATGATGCATACGGGCTCATCCGATTCGGCATCTCCTTGGAGCACCTCAGTCACGCCTACTGCCGTGAAAGTGTCCGTATGTCGAAGCAGCTGCGTATTTGTGGCGAAAAGGGTATACGATGGACTCGGACGTTGTGCACAACGATATCGATAACGGCGACGAACAGCTCCTCCATACAGAAGTATCATGTTCGTGTGTTCTGCAAACGTGTACTGAACCATGTTTCCCTAACAGAGAGGTAGGACAGACGTCGAACGACACCGGCCAATCCGACGTAAGCACCTCTTGCCCCCCCCCCCCCCCCTCCACGACCGCCCTATAGCAAAGCTAGTAAGCAAACACGCTTTCAAACGGCAGTAGCACGGAAACGGTACATTACGGAGGCAGGTTGCTATTCAAAGTATTACGTAATAACTCCGCTCTAAAAGTCCTAGAAGATGTAACGTGAATTTCCGAACACCCAACACGTACTACATTTCATATTGTTGATGCTCTCGAGTCATCTATACGTTTAATCTTATGATTTTCCTAATGTAATATATGCACAATAAGTAAAATTTCCTTACTTGCTATCGTTTCTGGCGCTGCAGTTTTAATGTGAAGCAGCGTATGTCATTGGCTGTTCGTGCCAGCATATGAAACCAGACCTCTGGACTGAGGTTCTGCTGCAGCCGCTGCGTGCAGCTCGGCCGCCATCGACCGCGCGCTTTAATCCCGCTATGGGTGGGCCGCGCGGCGCCTCCTAATTATTAATTACCGCCTTCCGGGCGCGGGAAAGAGCCCGCCAACCGATCCAGGAAGCGGGCTGCCAGAGTGCTCGCTCTGCTGCTGGCGCGGTACCAAGTTCACAGAAATTGTCCTGTATGTGCTGTATAGTGGAAAACGACTTTGGAGACAACAGCTTCGCCTGTGGGTAAGTTATTTCTGTGCGATGTGTTTTCCTTTAATGAGTGCTAGCCCAGCTAAACTTTCGTAAGTCTGGAAATTCGGGAAGTAGGAGAAAGGCAGTTGCGGAGACGAATCTGCTCGCGAGTTGCATTTCGACAGCTCAGTGCGTAAGAGCCCGCGAAAAGAGAAGTTCTGGGACCGAGTCCAGTTCCGGAAAACAGTTCTAATCTTCCATGAACCTTCAAAACAAATCACTCTCTACTGCAAAGTGAAAATTCATTCCAACAACTTAGAGGGTGACAATTATTGAACTATATGAAAAAAAACGTAAAATAGTTACAAACTATTTTATTCGACATGTAAACGTCACTACAAATATTCGGATTTAGATAGTGACTTGTTCGATAAGACTGTCATCATTGGCGATGATGTGGCGCAGACGAATAGCGAAATTCTGCATGAACCACTGAAGTCTCGGAACATCGATGCTGCAGTCTGGAACCGAGCGACCGCTACGGTCGCAGGTTCGAATCCTGTCTCGGGCATGGATGTGTGTGATGTTCTTAGGTTAGTTAGGTTTAATTAGTTCTAAGTTCTAGGCGACTGATGGCCTCAGAGCCATTTTGAACATCGATGCTGCTGATGAGTTCTTGAATGGCTGTTTTCAGCTCGACAATGATTTTGGGGTTATTGCTGTACACCTTGTCTTTAATATAGCCACCGGAAAATATGACGGCCAACTGAGGGCCAACCCAGTGGCCTATGGGTACCTCTAGCCAGAATGCGGTACCCAAAGTGATCCTCCAGTACATGAAACACTCTCCTGCTTCGATAGCCCACATCGTGTCGAAATATGGGTCACTTTGGATAATGAGGACGAAATCATCTTCCAAAACCTTCACGTATCGTTCGGTAGTCACCGTGCCATCAAGGAATATCGCACCGATTATTCTGTGACTGGACACTGCACATCACAGAGTCACCAACTGAGGGCGAAACTTCTCGATTGCGAAATGCGGATTCTCAGTCCCCCAAATGCGCCAGTTGTATTTTTGACGAACCCATCTAATAAAAGTGGGATTCGTCGCTAAACCAAATCACGCGTGTGCATACTAATTCCCATCACGCCTCACGGCCAACCGTGCACTTTGAACGCCCTAACGCAAACCGTTCAGAAGTTATGACGTTTTTATTTCATATACTTCAATAAATGTCACGCTGTAGCTACTGTACCAACTCTGCCACCACCTTTTCATTTCACACTTAATCCGTCTGTACAATATGTAAGCACCAACCGAACTTTTTAAGATACTTCTGTATTTTACCGATTTGATTCTGAACTTTTTCCTTATTCATGTGAGGCCTTCGCACATCTTTTCTACTTTACACTGTCGGAGACGGTTCAATACTGAATTACAAGAGACCAATTAGTTCAGTTTGCACCGATCACTGTATCTTGGGTGGTACAAAATAGGCTCTAGAGTATGGAAGTAAAACTGCGCTGTCTCCCAAAATTCACGTGAAGAGCACTTTTCTAGGGAGGTCCTACTGCCTGTGGTATAGTCTTGGCTTCCTCTCACTCTCGGACTGACCCACCCAGATAGTCATAGGAAGATCTACACTTTAATGTGAATACAGAATCACGACGCAGCTTGCCGTTTTCCACCTAAATAACTCACGTTCAGAGGTGAAAGAAGCGAAAAATTACGCTTATCCACTGACCAACAACACCACACGAAAAGATACTGCACACTGTAAATTAGACCCAGTTTCTTGGTTAAAAGCAGAAGCCTGACGCATATTCGGCCGTCATTGTACAGGAAACGCAATAATACTGGTTCGAGGCTGGATGCAGCAAACAGCATTAATTCGCTAGGAAGGGTCAGGTGTTTAGTTGGGGAGGAAAAAAAGTAGTGTCGCACAAAGAGCAAAATTTTCAAAACAGATTATGGTTTATGCTGGATGTAGTGTCAGGCAGAAGTGAAAATAATAGTAAAGAGAAAAAAATTGAACACTAATGCTAATAAAGCACCATACAATTTTATAGCCTCCTGAAATATTCGTCCATTAATTTCTGGCATTAAGAGTCTCCTGACTGGTTTGAAGCGGCCCGCCACGAACTCCTCACTTGTGCCAATCTGTTCAAGTCGCACCCAACGTCCTCAGATACTTGTTGGGTGTACTCCAGTCTCTGACTTCCCCCACAGTTTTTATACTGTACAGCTATCCCTAGTACCAAGGAAGCTATTTCCTGATATCCTGACACAAGTCCTATTGTCCTGTCCCTTTATCTTGTTAGTGTTTTCCACATATTCCTTTCCTCGACGATTCTCCGGAGAACCTCCTCAGTCTTTGAAACTTGCTGACAGATTAAAACTGTGTGCCAGGCCGAGACTCTAACTCGGGACCTTTGCCTTTCGCGGCCTTTCTGGAAACATCCCCCAGGCTATGGCTAAGCCATGTCTCCGCAATATCCTTTCTTTCAGGAGTACTAGTTCTGCAAGGTTCGCAGGAGAGCTTCTGTAAAGTTTGGAAGGTACACGAGGTACTGGTAGAAGTAAGGCTGTGAGGACGGGGCGTGAGTCCTGCTTGGGTAGCTCAGATGGTAGAGCACTTGCCCGCGAAAGGCAAAGGTCCCGAGTTTGAGTCTCGGCCTGGCACACAGTTTTAATCTGTCAGGAAGTTTCATATCAGCGCACACTCCACTGCAGAGTGAAAATCTCATCCTCAGTCTTTATCTTATCAATCCACCTAATTTTTTAACATCTGTATGTCGCACCGCATCTCAAACGCTTTGATTCTCTTTTTTTCCGATTTTCTCACAGTTCATGTTTCACTATCATATAATGCTGTGTTCCAAACATACTTTCTCATACTATACTTCCTCCGACTGATGCCGATGTTTGATAATACTAGGCTTCCTTTGACTAAGAATACATTCTTTGCCTATTCTAGCCTGACCACCATGTATCGTCCGTCATGTTTTATTTCGCTTACAAGATAGTAGAATTCCTTAACTTCGTTGTCTCTAATTTGGATGGTAATTTACTCGCTCATTTCTGTTATTGCTCGTTACTTTTGCCTTCTTCGGTTTACTCTGGTTCCATAATATGAACTCAGTACCAGCTAATTCCAATCGGTATGTATTGTAACGCTCCTTCACTTTAATGAATGAAAAGCACACTACTGTGTACGTTCTACAGGAGTAATTTATTTGGAGAACTGCTTTTCGGCTTATAAGGCCATCATAAGACCTTAATTATCAGTCTTGGTGAACCTTTTTTAGACTGAGGCACAAGCACGGAGTAAATGTTATTTTTGACAGTGCCGTGAGAATATAATCAAAAAGGTAAAAGTTGAACAATAAGTAAATATGAAGGCAGCAAACGAGATAGAACATTAAACACTAAACTGGAAAAATAGTGCCAATATAACAATTTACATTAAATAAACAATCCTAAAAAATAACTGCCAAGACTTCAGAGGAATAGCTTAGCAGGTATTACAGGTGGGAAATGATACAGAAACTGAGTAAAAGGTGGAACTGACGTTGCAACAGCAGTATATATGGAGTACATAGGCGACCACAGTAAAATAAAAAATACAGGATAATGGAGGGACAAAAAGGAACAGAGTGTGGGAAGTAATGGAAAGCTGAAAGGATTTGTGCGGTTTTGAAGAGTGGGAGCATTAAGCTATGTTTGGTCATTTACGATTAAATCGGGAACATGGGCTAGATGTCTGTTGATTTGCAGGGCTTCCAACAGGCTGCGATTTTCGCCTTTGTTTGCTACATGTACGACATGGGAGTGTATCTGGTAGCTGCAGCCTTCACTCAGTATATGCTCAGCAAGTGTGCAGTGACAAGTCTGCAACCTACAGCCGCCTTGAAGCGTAGCCAGTTTAGGTGCTTATGCCTCTACCTGACTGACCAGTACAAAAATTATCACAATCAGAACATGTAATTTCGTACACCCCATTGTTGGCTAATAACTGAGTCTTGTTACTGAAAAACACGAGCTGTAGTGTTTATCACATTGTAGGAAATCCTACAGTTGCAGAATTTCAGTATTTTTGCTACACACTGTGATACACGCCATAGGTACACCGCTTTCTGCCAACAGTCGAAGGAGCAACAGCGTAAGTATACCGGAAAGGTATAATTTTTGTTTCTGCGCAAGATGTGGTCTATCAGGATAGGATTGTAGGCACTGGCTGAGGCAATAAATTCTAATGTATCTAATTCTGCTTTGGAATATTCTTTGGACACGGGAATAGATTGGTTAACTAAATAAATTAACCCTATAGAACATACACAATACTGTGTTTTTCATTTATCATTATGGTCTATCAAGAAGCGATGGAAAAATCAGAAAACTTCTTCATTTTTACAAAGGATAGCAACCTCAACATCAAGGAGACCAACAGCGGAAACTTGTTCCGTTATGTTTTGGTAAAAACTTTGTTTTTTAGTGGTCTGATCTAGGACAAGTCGTTCATACGTATTATTCTTGTTACCTGACTTGTAAGGGGAGTAATAATTTTTTACAATATCAATGATTAAACAACGTCTTTTGACCTAAATATATAGGTCTTTGTTAGTTATTTGAGTTTCATATTTTCTTCTGTAGATCACTAATGCCGAGATAACGTCTCATTAGGAAAAGCCACGCTACTCGTTGAGAAAAGTAATCAAGGTGTTCACGCAAAAGACAGTACCTTCCAAAAACCACGCATAATACAACAGAGAAAGCTGACTTGCAAGCCCTTTTATTTACAAAGCTATCATCCGACATTATATCCATCTGTAATAATTTTGAGTTAATTTAGTTATGTTATTTAAAACTGTCTCTGTTCTGTTACATATGGCCTAATATAGAAGTCCGACTGCAGCCGGCTGGTTTTGTTTAAGATACTAGGGCTTAAATATGTCTACAAAAAGAGTCCGAAAATCAAAAAGCATAGGATCCTGTTACCATGGCACTGCCACTGTGCCCTATTAGATATATAAAGTTGGTCACTACTTAAGCCTTCAGAAAAATGCATGTAGTCCCAACACATTGATGAGCCAAAACATTATGACCATGTTCTTAACAGCTTTTCTTTGGAACGAATTACACCACTGATTCTGCGTATCAAATGGTTCAAATGGCTCTGAGCACTATGGGACTTAACATCTGAGGTCATCAGTCCCCTAGAACGTAGAACTAGTTAAACCTAACTAACCTAAGGACATCACACACATCCATGCCCGAGGCAGGATTCAAACCTGCGACCGTAGCGGTCGCGTGGTTCCAGACTGAAGGGCCTAGAACTGCTCGGCCACACCGGCCGGCTCTGCGTATCAGAATCCGGCTGTTTGTTGATAGCTCTGTGAAGGTATGTAACATCAGATGTCTAAGCAAAGGTCATGTAGTTCTCATAAATAACGGGACGCTGATTTGCGTACGCGGTGATTGCGCCCGACCGCGATCAAGATGGTTCCAAACGATTTACAACAGTCGAATGTGGTCGGCTAACCATCAACTTGAGTCCATTATTACGCACTTCAAACCTACGTAGCACGATTATGGCTCCAAGAGACGGGTAATTATGCTGCTAAAAGGTGGTATCGCCGTCGGGGAAGACATCAAGTATGATAGGGTGCAGGTGTGTTCGTATCTTCGATTACTACGGCAGGTCCCATGCAAGGAAGGAGAATATCTCCCACAGAACAGTATTTCTCCTACCAGACTGTGTCCGTTACACGCTGCACGATTCGGCCACCGTTCACCTTGATGACAGCGTCTCTGGAGACGACCTACGACCTACTGTAGCAAAAATGACTCACACGAAGAGCCGACACGTTTCTATTGATCGATGATCGAATCCCCACTGCAATCACAATTGACGTCGTCGTTGGGTCAACTTGTGAACACGTAGGGATATTCGGCTGGGGAGCACCACGTTCAACAACGCTTGATGAAAGGAGCGCTCCGAAACACTTGTGCGTGAACCAGCATTGTGCTCTTGGCAGAGATGCCACACATCACCACCTACCCCACTTTGCAGTGCAGACAAGCCTCCGAACCCCGTGTTCTGTGAGGAGTCGTGGACGTCCAACCATGTACCGCCTAACGGTAGTTCCACTGTCCTTCTACCTCTTTCCATAGATGCTCTCGACAGTAGTATGTGAACATTAGACCAACTTCGCCGAAGATACTCGTTCACAGGCTTTGCGTGATAATAATCTGCCCTTTGTCAAAGTCGCTTATCTCAACGGATTTTCCCATTTGCAGCCCTTATCTTCGCTAAGTCATCCTCCGTCCGTGTCTGTTCCGCTTACATATTGTAGTTATCGCGTCATGTACGTGCAGCGCTAGCAGGCCCCTCCTTCCTATGCAGCTCGAGTTGTCGCCCTAGAATGCCAGTCTTGATTCTTAGGTGAAAAATTTGACGACCACTGTTGCAGAATGTTTTTATCAGATTGAGAACTTCTAAGAACGTGGCCTTTTTTTCCGATTATCAAACGCAACCTAAAGAAGCGCCTCTCTGGTGCCCCTGCCTTCCCGGAAGCTAAACTAAACATCTGACAAACCTTAACTTTTCTTTTCCATTATGCTGTACGTTATTAGTGACAATAAATCATAGACCGGGGGGAGTGTGGTGGGTCTTGGGGCATCCACACACATTTTAAGTTTAGGAGTGGCAAAGTATGCTCAAGGCAAGCT
This sequence comes from Schistocerca americana, assembly GCF_021461395.2. NCBI lineage: Eukaryota > Metazoa > Arthropoda > Insecta > Orthoptera > Acrididae > Schistocerca > Schistocerca americana. Next base: position 107,679,630 of record NC_060126.1, read on the forward strand.
GCTCTCTCGAGTGGCGCGTGGTCTTTCACTGTTCCTTCGCAGTAAATCCCTCGAGAGGCCTCTCAGTTTTGGCGGCGCCAGAGGAACTTGTTGGAGGAGCTTTCGCGTCGCACTCGTGCCGCTAAGCTGCCGTCCGTGACTGCTGCCACTTCGATCCCCCTACAAAACCGCGCGCTCCCACTGAGAAATGCTATGGAGGGTCAGAGGTGAGCGGGACGAGGGGGAAGGCTTTAATCCTAGAGCTGGGGAAGACTGGGGGAGCACTTCGCTACGGTGCCAGCCGGCGTGAACCCCTCGGCATCGGCCGAATTTCTCGCGCAGAATTCTTCGCCCTCCCGGCGGTGAGCGGAATATCTCACGATAATATTCCGCAGTCGGAAAAAAAGAACGCGTATTTCTGCCGCATGGAGGCAACGCGTTGCCAATGACTCAAGAAACGTGCGAGGGTGGCTGAGAAAAAAAGGGCGAGCAGTGCTTTCCAGAATTCTACAGGGAGCTGTAGCTCTTAATTCAGTGAAAAATTATGCAGCTGTGCTTCAGGATCAGTTGCCGCCCCTCGCATCCGTTATTTGATTTAGAGACACAACAGGGCTAGCGACGAAGCCTGTTCTTGTTTTGAAAATATCTTATTTTCCGCCAAAATCGCACGCAGTTTCAGTAAGAAGTTACCGGTTCCGGCCATTTTGAGATCACGAGACCAGTGCTGTGGTTCAAGCACACCACTGAGGAAATCACATTCCTTTTATGGTCTGAAGATGACCGATGACACGTCCGAACAGGTAATTCCACATTGAAATTGTGAATGACTGTGAAGGAAAATAATGTTTTTTAAACTATGAACACTGGCGACTCTAAAGCCTCCTTTACATCGAAAGGAAACGACCTCAAGCGAGTGTCCATTCGCAGAAAATTCCCCAGCGTTCGCTAAAATTCGGTTGTATCTGTGAACAATGTTTTACACTAAAGAGAACGGAAGAGAACACCAGATACTGAACACACTCTTTGGAAACTACGTTATTGTTCGTTGGCAATAATGATCGGGAGAGAGGATAGAACTGTCTGGAATTTGTACTTCAGCGTAAATGCGTAGCGATAGTGCACTTAGCACTCCAGCTTCAGATTGTGAGCTAACATCCCATACATGTTCGGGCAGTTCCTCTTCGTCGGAATGTCTTAGTTCAAACTCGCCTAGGTGTTGAACCGCACGTGTCACATTACTCGTCCTAATTAGACACTTGTGACCATTTGGTTAAATTGCCTGGCTGATGGCAAGTTTGCGAAATAGAAAGTTAACATAGCATATAATAACAGTAATAATAATATCGGCAACTAAATTAACGACCCGTAAATGATGTAGACCAAACAATTGCGATTTGGTTACGATAATTTTTATTCAGATAGCAAACTAATAGAGAAAGTGGTCGTATTTACAATTACTATTACACTCAAGCGCATATAAGTCCCGCGATACCACACAATTCCAAATTTTCTAAGTCGTTTCACTTCCTAGCTGCGTTAAGACCGACTGTCTGCTTTCGAGTCTCAATCCGAACTGTACCCTTTGGTGTCTCGGCCAGAACTGAACTGTCCGCTTTAGCGTCTGCACCAGAACTGTCTCTGCCCGCCCCCGGCCGCGTTTTCCTGACATCTTCGCTCAACTGACTAGGGCAGTTCCCTTTCCTGTAGCTGTCCATACGACTGGCTACAGCTTATTCTACATTATTTTACATTTTAACATATTCAAATAAGCAAAGCTTGACCACTTTCACATTATAAATAAAGTAACAATAATATCCATTACATAATAAATGTTAAATTCTTTTACATACAACCAATACAATTTTCTTCCTAACTTAGAATGTCACGGCCAGTAGTCTTGCACCAATGTGCTTTCTGATAAATAAATATAGAACAAAAGTAACTATTATGCACTAAACTTTACAACAAATATTCTATTACCTAATGATTCAATAAGGTGTCATGCTGTCGTCGTTCAATGTGTTTTGTGTGGAGGAAATTATGATCTGATACTTAACTGAAAATACAGAAAATTTAAATTTACTATATATTTTAAACAAATAAAGTTACAGAGTTGATATTTACAACGTTTGTCATTTTAATGATGCGCTTCTATATGAAATATCGATCGTTAAGATCGACCAAAGCGTTCAGATTTTAGCACTCAGGTCTTTGTTACAAAACTTGGTAATTTCACTTTAACAGTAAATCCTAAACTACTATAGATATGATCAGTATTCAAGTTTTACTGGGATCACCATGAAAATTTATGGAGGATCGCAGATTTAAATTACTGTGGTTTGATTCCCTGCATTAATACAGAATTAAACAGTTTTCATAAATGTTTCCCTTTACGGCCGATCTTCGGTCCGCCATATTCAACACTGCTACGTCTCCTTGGCCACAAAAGCCTTCTGCTGGGTTTCCCTATGACGTAGGTTCTCGTTTGTCTCACTCGCACACTACGGCGCTTAGGCGTCAATACACAGTAGACGCCTGTGAGTTTCCCCATCTCGTCGTCAATCTGCGCCTTTTGTGGCTTCCGGTCCTGGGCGACAGGGTTCGCTTCACAATTCTTGTAGGTTGACTCTTTCGGCCATATTCTTAAATGAGAGCGAAATGCTCGTTGACTCAAGATTTCCTTAGCATTATTACAAAACTTTGCATGTATGTCGTTTGGCGCTTTTCGCTGGTCTCAGTGTAACAGAAGACAAAATTTACAAGCAGAACATTAATTACCGACGTTAAACATAACGTGAAGAAACATTAGAATTTCCTCTCTGGTTATTAGCGACCGCATAAATTTTCCTTAGGGACTGTTTCTCACTTCAATAGCTGCTATATATAACATAGTCTCTAATGTCTTCACTGACATAGGGCATTTCATTCAAGTACGTATAAGGAAGATAATGCCAATGAAACATGATTAATGACATGTGAAATATACAAACGACATGTTGCATGCGTACTTTATAATATCAGATATACAGAGTGTTTCAAAATTATACCGGCAAACTATGCGAAAATGTGAAAGGTACCTGGAGAAATAAAATGACGACAGGAACTCGTGTCCGGAAACGTCATACAACGACGTTACAGAGCGTCTTAGTTACATATATGTACATATAGGGTGATTCGGCTATCTGCGACGATTGAGAGGGTTAAATGTATCAATTTGAGGTAAGGGACCATGGTCAGGAAACGAACGACATGGGAGTCGCAAGTGAAAATCGTTCTGATGCCTCTGACACTGGAATATATGTACCGGTACTGTGATTGCTACGACTGTAGGGTAGGCAACTTTCGGATGCGGCAGTATGGACCAAAACAAGAAAAGAAGTCCAGCAAATTTGGGTTCTAAAATGCGTATCTTAAGACATTTACCTTAGGACATTTTTTCCTTGTTTTGTTCTATACTACCACCTCTGAAAATTGCCTATCCTACAATTTTAGCGACACGTGCACTGGTTCATGTATTCCACTGTCAGAAGTATCAGAACGATTTTCCCATGTAACTCTAGACTCGTTCGGATCCCTTACCTCAAATTGATGCCTTTATCGTTCTCCCTCGTCGCAGAAACTTTACATCTTCACGAAGTCACCCCGTACAGAAATATACATACAGCCGTCGGTCTCTATAACGTCGACGCTCTATAGCATCGTTGTATGACGTTTCCGGACACGGGTTGTTATCGTGATTTTATTCCTCCAGACATATTCTAGATTCCCTCAAAGGTTGAAGATGAAGTTCCGAAACATCATGTATACTTTACGTGAAGGAAATCAGCGTGATACCGGGTTAGTCATATTTATTTTTCATCAAAAGTCTATTAGATCACAGTAATACATCAAGCAAGTAATTACATATATGGTGAACGTAAGCAACGAGAATGATCGGGTCTTTCGTGTATACTTAACTTTCATCTGCGTATCAGATAAACATTCGAATTTGTTTAGTTTCAAGGGAATTTATTGTGTTTTCGCTTTATAATAAAAAGAACTACAAAGCTTACGTTTATTCACTCCGTTGCCGCCTGATGCAAGCGTCTTATGAATTCATCGTCTTTCTCACGCCCTCAGCAGGACGTTTGAATTTTTCGACAATTTTCTATCAATCATATTTCTTTTCCATTGGGATTTGTGCTGTAGATGGTCGGTCTTTGGATTGCCGACACACAGACTACACAGGGGTCTACTGTTTGGGCCTCCTGCTCCTGCGCAAACGCAGCCAGCCAGACCGGCTTGCGCGGCGGGTTGCCTACAGCTGCATCAGCTGGCGCTGCAAACACCGTATCGCTACCGCGCAGTTTTCGACACGCGTACGAAAAGCCTGTTTCCACTGTTATAGCTGAACTGGACAACCTCAATTTGTACTTCTGAAACAGAAACTCAACAGTAACAGATCGGTGCACGTAACATTTCCGTAGCTTAGCTGAGTAACTGTGTCATATTAAACGACACAATAGGGGCGAAACTGCTCATATTACCAAAGTACTATTTTTCGTGGGATATTAGTGCGCGATTGTTTTCCCAACTTTAATTGTATATTGAGCCTGTGACAAGACTGGCCACCTAAACAATTCATAAGTGAAGCATGCCAGCCCATTAGACTTATTGCATATTTATCATTACAGGATTTGAGTACGTGACACAGCAACTGGTCAACATATTCAAATCATTTAATAACACCTTGGTAATATGTTTAAGATGGTAATGATAACATCTGTCTGACCTGAGGCAGAAATAATTATTTTAAACCAAGGAGATGTATATGTTGCACCATCCATGCAGGTGATTTATCTGCAGAACTAATCGTTTGGGTAAGGTCGATGTTTGAAGGTTAACGAATCCAACGAGTATATAAGGAAAAGTCAGTGAAGAAACAATACGACGTCACAGTTTGTGACAGCTGTCGTTTTCTCCGTCACTTGCGTGGTTCTTATACTCTTTAACCTTCGAATAGCGACTGTTTACTGTACGAAATTGTTACCAGACGTTTCGAAATAGTCGTAATTCCGGTATTATTTGAGGCAGATGTAAATATTCGCTAGAAAGAATTTACGAATGGATCTGCGGATGAAAGTATCAACTCTCAGTTTACAGGGTGACAATTATTGAGTAATATGAAAAGAAACATAAAGTAGTTACAAACGGAGTGCACCCACTTTATTCAACATGTAAACGTCACTACTGATATTCAGATTTAGGTTATGATAGTGGGCTTCCTCGCTAAACAATTCCCAGTGGCTCAGCGTGTAGTTCGAACGTCTTGACGAAACCGTTCAGGAGTTATGACGATTCTATTTAATATAGGCAAAGGTCCCAAGTTCGATTCTCGGTCCTGCACACAGTTTTAATCTGCCAGGAAGCTTCTATTTCATATAGTTCAATAACTGCCATCCTGTAGAAAAGGTTGTAATACCCTCGTTACGCACTCGTATTCCATTTACGAACGCCGCACATGCTGGTAACAAGTAGTGCCATGTACACTACTGGTCATTAAACTTGCTATACCAAGAAGAAATGCAGATGATAAACGGGTATTCATTGGACAAATATATTATACTAAAACTGACATGTGATTACATTTTCACGCAATTTGGGTCCATAGATCCTGAGAAATCAGTACCCAGAACAACCACCTCTGGCCGTAATAACGGCCTTGATACGCCTGGGCAGTGAGTCAGACAGAGCTTGGATGGCGTGTACTGATACAGCTGCCCATGCAGCTTCAACACGATACTGCAGTTCATCAAGAGTAGTGACTGGCGTATTGTGACAAGCCAGTTGCTCGGCCACCACTGAGTAGACGTTTTCACTTGGTGAGAGATCTGGAGAATGTGCTGGCCAGGACAGCAATCGACCATTTTCTGTATCCAGAAAGGCCCGTACAGGATCTGCAATATGCGGTCGTGCATTATGCTGCTGAAGTGTAGGGTTTCGCAGGGATTTAATGAAGGGTAGCGCCACGGGTCGTAACACATCTGAAATGTAACGTCCACTATTCAAAGTGCCCTCAATGCGAACAAGAGGTGACCGATACGTGTAACCAAAGGCACACCTTACCATCACGCCGGGTGATACGCCAGTATGGCGATGACGAATACACGCTTCCAATGTGCGTTCACCGCGATGACGCCAAACACAGATGCGACATCATGATGGTGTAAACGGAACCTGGATTCATCCGAAAAAATGACGTTTTGCCATTCGTGCACCCAGGTTCGTCGTTGAGTACACCATCGCAGGTGCTCCTGTCTGTGATGCAGCGTCAAGGATAACAGCACCCGTGGTCTCCGAACTGATAGTCCATGCTGCTGCAAACGTCGTCGAACTGTTCGTGCAGATGGTTGTTGTCTTGCAAACGTCCCCATCTGTTGACTCAGGGATCGAGACGTGGCTGCACGATCTGTTACAGCCATGCGGATAAGATGACTGTCACCTCGACTGCTAGTGATACGAGGCCGTTGGGATCCAGCACGGCGTTCCGTATTACCCTCCTGAACCCACCGACTCCATATGCTGCTAACAATCATTGGATCTCGACCAACGCGAGAAGCAATGTCGCGATACGATAAACCGCAATCGCGATAGGCTACAATCCGACCTTTATCAAAATCGGAAACGTGATGGTACGCATTTATCCTTCTTACACGAGGCATCACAACAACACCAGGCAACGCCGGTCAACTGCTGTTTGTGTATGAGAAATCGGTTGGAAACTTTCCTCATGTCAGCACGTTGTGGGTGTCGCTGCCGGCGCCAGCCTTGTGTGAATGCTCTGAAAAGCTAATCATTTGCATATCACAGCATCTTCTTCCTGTCGGTTAAATTTCTGATGTTTAGCACGTGATCTTCGTGGTGTAGCAATTTTAATGCCCAGTAGTGTATAAGGGTAGAAAGCACTGTCTTTTGTGTAAACTGTTCCGTCTTATTGACCGTACGTTTTTGTTTTCAAATTTAATCAAAGACATAAAGATATAGAATTTTTGTCCGCCGATCCCTTCATGTGTTAACAGAGAGAAACTGTTGTGTTACGACTCATTGATGTGATAAAGTGGACTTTGAATGAAGTGATTAGAACACAGTGAAGTGAAACAGGTCGAGGCGAGTATTAGAGTGTTAACAGTGGGGACGGACGTAAGATGATGTCGCACGACCCCATAGTCAAGGGTGCTAATTGCAGCGCTGTGCCTCATGTGACAAGAGTTCGCTGTGTCGGAGGCTGGCGTCAGGGTGGGCGTCATCAGCGACAGCAGAGGTGGCGCGCCTGCTGTCATGAATGGAGCCGCAGCCAGCTGGTGCGGCCCGTTACTCAGTCCGCTGGCTGGCTGGCTGGCTGGCTGAAATGTCAAGGGGAGACCTCCCGCCACGCCGGGCCGGCTCACCTCATTACCATGCGCCGGGCAGAGCCGCGGGTCCGCCGAGCTCGCATTCAGTAAGCCGGGCGGCCAACGGCGGCCGCGCCACTATAAACTTTCCAGCACCGTTCTGCAGGTATCAGTCACAGGTCGCCACCATTCACCAAACCGGCACAGCAAAGATTGGCTCACTACCAGCAACGAATAACGCGGCCTGACCCTTGTCAGACCTGTTTCACACTTGTGGGATTCCATTCGGTACGGTCGCTTCTTGGCTGCAACCGAAAACGAATGAAATCCTTTCACACATACACGGTTCTCAGACGGTTCGTATCATGTTTGGAGTTTCTTTTCCGTACACAGGCACAAGTAGTTGAAAGAGTAGTTCACGACTGAAGTACGTTCAGTGAGCTAGTAGTTTTATAAAATCTGATTTACCTTAATACTTATCAAAGTTAGGGGCGTTCTCTGTTATAATTTGATATGTATTCTAAATAAATGTCACTAGTTACATCAATGATTTTCAAAACTTTTCCATTTACATTTCCTCAAAACCACGGTGAGTTTACCATCTGTCCTAACATACTATGTCAATCATTCCAGAAAAATGAATTTTTCAGTAATACCCAATGCCATTTTTTAGTGAGGTTAAATTCATCAAAACCTTTGAAAATTTCAACACAAACGTCTTTCCCCGTTTCCTGCGTCTTCACTCTATCCTTATACTTTTCACAAGTTTTCTCCAATAGCATTGGTTTAGATTGCACTGTAGAAATTAAACTAACTTTATCAACACCTGCTATACCGCTCATTTTATCAGAAGAACTGAGACAACTTTCAAAACACACACATCATAAACAGTGCTGCATCACCCTGGTTCCCAGAACTCCTGAAGAAAGACGTTGACTGTGGATATTGTATGACAGACATAGTCCCTTTGACTGTTCAGAGATGTCACTAAACCCGCCCAAAGATGTAAACAAACATGTATGAGCAGCGTCTATTAGACGAAGGGGGTCCGACAGACGATCAGTTCCAGTCATTCCACCAAGAAGGACGTACACGGCTCGTGTTGTCTGCCGTTCGACCATGCCTGGACGACCAATACCGCGATTCGATTGCGTCCGCATTGTTACTTTGTGCCAGGAAGGCTCTCAACAAGGGAAGTGTCCAGGCGTCTCGGAGTGAACAAAAGCTATGTTGTTCGGACAGGGAGGAGATACAGAGAGACAGCAATTGTCGATGACATGCCTCGCTCAGGCCTTCCTAGGGCTACTACAGCAGTCGATTACCGCTACCTACGGATTATGGCTCGGAGGAACCCTGACGGCAACGTCACCATGTTGAATAATGCTTTTCGTGCAGCCACAGGGGGTCATTTACGACTCAAACTGTGTGCAGTAGGCTGCATGATGCGCAACTTCACTCCCGACGTCCATGGTGAGATCCATCTTTGCAACCACTCCTCCATGCAGCGTGGTACAGATGGGCCCAACAACATGCCGAATGGACCGCTCAGGATTGGCATCACGTCCTCTTCACCAATGAGTGTCGCATGCCTATCAGACAATTGTCGGAGGCAATCCGGTCAGGCTGAACACCTCACATACACTGTCCAGCGAGTGCAGCAAGGTGGAGGTTCCCTGCTGTTTTGGGATGTCATTATGTGGGTCCGACGTACGCCGCTGGTGGTCATGGAAGGCGCTGTAACGGCTGTACGATACGTAAATGCCGTCCTCCGACCAATAGTGCAACAATATCGGCAGTATATTGCCGAGGCATTCGTCTTCATGGGCGACAATTCGCGCCCCCATCGTGCACATCTTGTGAATGACTTCCTTCAGGATAACGTCATCGCTCGACATGAGTGGCCAGCAAGTTCTCCAGACATGAACCCTATCGAAAATGCCTGGGATAGATTGAAAAGGGCTGTTCATGGATGACATGACCCACCAACCACTTTGAGAGATCTACGCCTAATCGCCGTTAAGGAGTGGGACAATCTGGACCAACAGAGCCTTCATGAACTTGAGGATAGAATGCCACAACGAATACGGGAATACATCAATGCAAGAGGACGTGCTTCTGGGTATTAGAGGTAGCAGTGTGTACAGTAATCTGGACCACCACCACTCAAGGTCTCACATTTCCGGATCTCTCCGAACCGAGGTGATGCAAAACTTTTTTTGATGTGTGTATAATAATAAACGGTAATTTTTAAAGACATCCACTCACCATCAGGTTAAAGCATAAACTGAACCCTGTGTATGAACGCCTTGATTGATGTTCTTCCCTGGACAACAGTGACCGAGAAAGAACCGAAAAGAAACCAAACTGGATGGAACGAAATACATGTGAAACGGAACTTATTGTAGTCTTCAGTCTGAAAACTACTTTGATCTGTCTCTCCATGTTAGTATGCATTCTACAACACTCTTCATCCCTGCACAGCTACTGCAGTCTATATCTATTTGAAGCTGCTTACTGTATTCCAACCTTGGTCAACCCCCGACGGAGGTTCGAGTCCTCCCTCGGGGATGGGTGTGTGTGTTTATCCTTGGGATAATTTAGGTTAAGTAGTGTGTAAGACTGATGACCTTAGCAGTTAAGTCCCATAAGATTTCACACACATTAACATTAACAACCGCTGCAGTTTTTATCCCCGCACCCCTCCTCCTCCTCCTCCTCCTCCTCCTCCTCCTCCTCCTACCAAACACACACACACACACACACACACACACACACACACACACACACACACACACACACAATCTTCCCTCCATACCACAGTCTTCCTCCATACACTTCTGTTCTCTGCTATTGTCTTCCGTCCTCGAATCTCTAGCTTGGTAAGATCAGTCATCACATTGTGCAGCCACCTAGACGTTGGTCGGCCGTTCCTTCTGGCGGACACGTACAATCGACCTTTCATTATTCGTTGCGGTATCCTGTCGTCCGTCATCCTCTCCTTAAGTCCTAACCAGGGAGCCATCAATATCTGGATTCCAAGAATTCGATCAATAACGAACAAAATGGAAAAAAAGCGGTCTAGGGCGCTGCAGTCATGGGCTGTGCGGCAGGTCCCGGCGGAGGTTCGAGTCCTCCCTCGGGTATGGGTGTATGTGTGTTTGTCCTTAGGATAATTTAGGTTAAGTAGTGTGTAAGCTTAGGGACTGATGACCTTAGCAGTTAAGTCCCATAAGACTTCACAAACATTTGAACATTTATTTCATTCCGCCGCGGCGCCTACAATCGCAGTTCAGGGCATGCGCGGTAGCTGTTTTGAGCCAAGCTGCGGGAGCTGACCCCATTTTGAACTCTCTGTGCGTTGTTTATGGTGTACAGCGCTTGTTTAGAATGGCGAAGGTAACTGTAAATTCTGTTGTATGTGATATTAGATCTGTATTTCGTTTTCTGAATGGGAAGAACACTAAACCTTTCGATATTATCAACTGATATGTGAGGCTTTCGGAGGAATTGCCGTCACTCATTCAATGGTAAGGAGATGGGCGCGGCCTGACAGTTCACTAAAGGACGTGACCAAGTGCACGACGTCGAACAAGGTGGCCGTCCATGTCTGATAAATGAAGAACTGGTTCGTGCAGATAAAAAATTTGTAAAGGAAAATCTTACGTCTATAGTAGCCAATCTTTCTGAGAACTTCCCGCTAAATTAAGGATCAGTTCTTCACGAAATTTTTTCTGGAAACCTAAATTTTCGAAAACTGTGTGTTCGTTGGGCGACAAAAATTCTTACAGAGCAACACGGAAAACGGCTTTGGGGCGGTACATGGTGATATTTTCTAAGCAAGAAACTGACCGTGGTCCCTAACCCCTCAATCGAAACGACACTCACTGTAATGGAGGCACGCAGCGTCGGCAGTAAAGACTGAAGATAAGCAGACCTTGACAACTCAAAAAGTTTTGTGCACAATCTCTTACCGAGAGGGGAAACAATCACTGCTTTACTGTGAAACGCTTATGAAACTGCGTCGCGGAATACAGAATACGCGCAGCGGAAGGATCACAAAAGCCATTGTTTTGATTCGTGACAATGCTCGACCTTAAAGCGCGAGCAAGAGACGACTACTCTTACAAGACTTGGGCTGGAGCCACAATGAGCGCCCTCGGTACAACCTCGACCACGCCTCTAGCGACCTGAAACCCTTTTCGCACCTGAAACGATTCCTTGGTGTTCAAAAATCCAACAACGGCGCTGAGCTGAACGAACATTTTACTGCATGGTTGAAAACACAGGCGGTAGTGTACTATGGGGCCGGCACACAGTAATATGCGCCACGCTGGCAAGTTCTTACAAAATGGTGGGAGCTAAGTATAAGTATAGTTTAAAATTTGTAGCTTTTTCCACAAAAGCTTTCTTTTATGTCCCCGTACCTGTTCTGTTTTTATTAGCAAACGGTACTTACTTTCTGGACGTACGTGTATTATATACTTGCCTAACAACTGAAAATTTACCTCTTTTTTATGTCCCAACTTTAAGGTCCTTATTCCACCAATTTTTAGCCACCAGACTCTATCCCTACTTTCTCTACATCTGATCTGGCAATGCTAAGGCAAACGGACTGTGGATTTATTGGAGTACGGCAGCCGTTTCCGTTGGATCGTACTTTCGCGACGGGCGAAAAAAAATGAGTAAGGACAGCAGAAAAGGGGCACAGGAAAGCCGAAACGGAGAGGAGAAAAAGAATGTGCAAGAGAGAGAAGATGAAAAGAACGTACTGGAGGGCACTAGAATGGTAGAGAAGAGCAAAAGTACGAAAGGATATAACGAAACGATTCTGGTTGGACTGAGATGAGCAGTAAGCATCCTGAACGACAGTGTCTAGAGTATAAACGTTTTCTATTTTCTTCTATTGTTTCTTAAGGCTTCGCATTGATCTGAAATGATACAACGAACTAATATTTAAGTACAAAAATTATAAAATAATCTCGTAGCCCCAACAGATTCCAAGCCTCATACGGACTCCCATGTCACATTCTTTTCTTGAGTCGTCACCCTTCTGACTGGTTTGATGCGGCCCGCCACAAATTCCTCTCCTGTGCCAACCTGTTCATCTCAGAGTAGCAGTTGCAACCTATGTCCTCAATTATTTGCTGGATTTATTCCAGTATCTTTCATTCTCTACACTTTTTGCCTTCTACAGGTTCCTCTAGTACCATGGAAGTCATTCCCTCATGTTTTAGCAGATGACCAATCATCTTTCCCCTCTCCTTATCAGTGTTTTCCACATGTCCCTTTCCTCTCTGATTCTGCGCAGAACCTCCTCGTTCCATATCTTATCAGCCTATCTAACTTTCAACATTCGTCCTGAACCCTCCTTTAATTTCCATCATTAATTCTTTAATGTACAGACTGAACAGTGGGACGAAAACTTCTTCCCTGTCTTACAACCTTCTTTAATCCGAGCACTTCGTTCTTGGCTCCTGTACGTATTGGATATTACCCGTCTCTCCTTATAGCTTACCCATATTTTTGTCAAAATTCGGAACATCTTCCATCATTTTACATTATCTAACGCTTTTTCCAGGTTGACAAATCCTATGAACGTGTCTAGATTTTTCTTTACGTTGCTTCCATTATCAATCGCAACGTCAGAATTGCCTTTCTGGTGCCTTTACCTTTCCTAAAGCCAAACTGATCGTCATCTAGTGCATCCTCATTTTTCTTTTCCATTCTTCTGTATCCTATTCTTGTCAGCAACTTGGATGCATGAGCTGTTAAAGCTGATTGTGCGATAATTCTCGCACTTGTCGGCCCTTGGAGTCTTCGGAATTGTGTGGATGATATTTTTGTGTGTAGTCAGACTCATATACTCTACACACCAATGTGAACAGTCGTTTGTTGTTAATGACCCCAACCATTTTAGAAATTCTGGTGGAATGATATCTATCCCTTCTGCCTTATTTGATCCTACATCGCCTACATCGCCCAAAGCTCTCTTAAATTTTATTTTAATACTGGATCCCCTACCTCTTCTAAATCGACTCCTGTTTCCCTTTCTATCACACATCAGACAAATCTTCCCCCACATAGAGGCCTTCAATATAGTCTTTCCACCTACCCGCTCTCTCCTCCGTATTTAACAGAGGAAGTCCCGTTGCAATCTTAATAATATCAGCTTTGCGTTTAATTTCACAGAAAGCTTTTCTGGCTTTCCTTTATGCTGAATCAGTCCTTCCGACAATCATTTCTTTTTCGATTTCTTCACATTTTTCATATAGCCATTTCGTTTTAGCTTCCTTGCATTTCCTATTTATTTCATTCCTCAGTGACTTGCAGTTCTGTGTTCCTGAATTTCCTTGAACATTTTTGCCCTTCCTTCTTTCAACGATCAGCAGAAGTATTTTTTTTGTTACCCATGGTTTGTTCGCAGTTACCTTCTTTGTACTTATGTTTCTCTTTCAGACTTCTGTGATTGCCCTTTTTAGAGAAGGCCATTCCTCTTCAACTGTACTGCCTACTGAGCTATTCCTTAATGCTGTATCTATAGCCTTAGAGAAATTCAAGCCTATCTCGTCATTCCTTTGTACTTCCATATCCCACTTCTTTGCGTATCGATTCTTCCTCACTATTAGACTTCCGCCAATTCTTCATCACAACTATTTTGTGATCTGAGTCTATATCTGCTGTGTCTCTCTGCCCGACAATTCCCGTCCGCACTTATACCCCCTGAAACGCATTCCGTTACTACTCGCAAAAACGCCATGCGTGCAGGGCAGATGACAGGCGTTCCCCACCTTTTCCACCTCCACCCACACCCCTACCGAACAGACCGATAAGAAAACGAGTTAATACTGGATTGTCATCCAGTTGTGAGGTATGTTTAGAAGTTCAAGTCTCTAGCTTACCAGGAAGCTAGTTTCAAGTGAACTGCAAAATTTATATCGACCAGATAGACAAGTATGTGACCTAATAAAAACATGGCAAAATACAATCTCGTTTCTGTTGCGAGCTTTGTATCAGACTAAAAAGGATTATCGAACTGTGTATCCACTCCTGACGACCTTCTGCATCTGGTAAAAGTTACAAAATGTCAATTACAAGAACATTTAAGAATACAAATGAGACAGGTTCAAAAATTGTTCAAATGGCTCTGAGCACTATGGGACTTAATATCTGAAGTCATCAGTCCCCTAGAACTTCAACTACTTAAACCTAACTAACCTAAAGACATCACACACATCCATACCCGACCAGGATTCGAACCTGCGACCGTAGCGGTCGCGCGGTTCCAGACTGAAGCGCCTAGACCCGCTCGGCCACACTGGCCAGCAAATGAGACAGGCACAAAAACATAGTCACTGAAGCACGTATAGCCTAGCTTCTGCAGTACGATCGTAATGATGAAATGCGTCCTTCAAAAGACGCGTTTTCTTTGATGAACGGAACAACTGACTTTGAGGTTGGGCACTGTTTGTACGTCACGGAGAAATTATATGTTAGGCTCATAACAACTTGTTCGTATGAATTATATAAATGGAAATTTCCTCTTTCATGGAGTAGAGAAGCCTTGAGAAGCACCTGTAGATACGATGTTCCCTTCGTTCTTTATTCTCTTTACTGTGCCACGGTAAACACCAGTGGCTGCTGCAACCCTAGTCTACAGCATACATTTTAATGCGATCACTACTCCCTCCTCTGCTTCTGCCGACAAAGAATCTGGTAGGACCCCCGCGAGTACGCAGAAGCACCGCAACATGACGTGGCATGGACTCGACTAACGTCTGAAGTATAGCTGGTGGGAATTGACAGCTTGAATGCCGCAAGGCTATCCATAAATCCGTAAGAGTATGAGTGGGTGGAGATCTCTTCTGAACAGCACGTTTCAAGGCATCCCAGATTTGCTCACTCATGTTCATGTCTTGCGAATTTGCTAACGAACGGAAGTGTTTGAACTCAGAAGTGTGTTTCTGAAGACACTCTGCAGCAATTGAGTGAGGTATCGCATTGCCCTGCTGGAATTGCCCAAGTCCGTCGGAATGCACAATAGATACAAATGGATGCAAGTGATGACAGGAAGCTTACGTGCGTTTTACCGAATTCCTGATATTCACGGTATACTCGTGAAATGGTCGTACGGGAAAATCCCCACTTCCTCGCTACCTCGGAGTTGCTGTTTCCCATCGCTTGTGCATCAACTGCAACACCACGTTCAAACTCACGTGAATCTTGACAACCTGCCATTGTAGCAGCAGTAACCGATCTGACAACTGCGCCAGACACTTCTTGTGCATGCATTGCCGACCGCAGCGTCATATTCTGCCTGTTTAGGTATCTCTGTATTTGAAGTCGCATGCCTATACCAGTTTCTTTGTCGCTTCAGTGTACAGGGTGGTCCATTGATAGTGACCGGGACAAATATCTCAAGAAATGAGCATGAAACGAAAAAACTACAAAGAAGGAAACTCGTCTAGCTTGAAGGGGGAAACCACATGGCGCTATGGTTGGCCCGCTAGATGGCGCCGCCATAGGTGAAACGGATATCAACTGCGTTTTTTAAATAGGAACCCCCATTTTTTTATTACATATTCGTGTAGTACGTAAAGAAATATGAATGTTTTAGTTGGACCACTTTTTTCACTTTTGATAGATGGCGCTGTAATAGTCACATACGTATAAGTACGTAGTATCACGTAACATTCCGCCAGTGCGGACGGTATTTGTCTCGTGATACATTACCCGTGTTAAAATGGGCCGCTTACCAATTGCGGAAAAGGTCGATATCGTGTTGATGTATGGCTATTGTGGTCAAAATGCCCAACGAGAGTGTGCTATGTATGCTGCTCGGTATCCTGGACGACATCATCCAAGTTTACGGGCCGTTCACCGGATAGTTACGTGATTTCAGGAAACGGGAAGTGTTCAGCCATATGTGAAACGTGAAACACGACCTGCAACAAATGATGATGCCCAAGTAGGTGTTTTAGCTGCTGTCGAGGCTAATCCGCACATCAGCAGCAGACAAATTGCGAGAGAATCGGGAATCTCAAAAACGTCGGTGTTGAGAATGCTACATCAACATCGATTGCACCCGTACCATATTTCTATGCAGCAGGAATTGCATGGCGACGACTTTGAACGGCGTGTACAGTTCTGCCACTGGGCACAAGACAAATTACGAGACGATGACAGATTTTTTGCACGCATTCTATTTAGCGACGAAGCGTCATTCACCAACAACGGTAACATAAGCCGGCATAATATGCACTACTGGACAACGGAAAATACACGATGACTGCGACAAGTGGAACATCAGCGACCTTGGGGGGTTAATGTATGGTGCAGCATTATGGGAGGAAGGATAACTGGCCCCCATTTTATGGATGGCAATCTAAATGGTGCAATGTATGCTGATTTCCTATGTAATGTTCTACCGATGTTACTACAAGATGTTTCACTGCATGACAAAATGGCGATGTACTTCCAACATGATGGATGTCCGGCACATAGCTCCCATACGGTTGAAGCGGTATTGAATAATATATTTCATGACAGGTGGATTGGTAGTCGAAGCACCATACCACGGCCGCACGTTCACCAGATCTGACGTCCACGGATTTCTTTCTGTGGGGAAAGTTGAAGGGTATTTGCTATCGTGATCCACCGACAACGCCTGACAACATGTGTCAGCGCTTTTTCAATGCGTGTGCGAACATTACGGAAGGCGAACTACTCGCTGTTGAGAATGTCGTTACACGTATTGCCAAATGCATTGAGGTTGACGGACATCATTTTGAGCATTTATCGCATTAATGTGGTATTTACAGGTAATCCTGCTGTAACAGCATGCGTTCTCAGAAATGAGAAGTTCACAAAGGTACAGCTATCACACTGGAACAACCGAAAATATGTTCAAACGTACCTACGTTCTGTATTTTAATTTAAAAAACGTACCTGTTACGAACTGTTCGTCTAAAATTGTGAGCCATATGTTTGTGACTATTACAGCGTCATTTTTCACAAAGCGAAAAAGTGGTCTAACTAAAACATTCATATTTTCTCACGTACCATACGAATATAAACTAGAAAATGGGGCTTCTTATTTTAAAAAACGCAGTTGATATCTGTTTCACCTATGGCAGCGCCGTCTAGCGGGCCAACTATAGCACCATCTGGTTTCCGCCTTCAAGCTAGACAAGTTTCGTTATTTGTAGTTTTTTCGTTTGAGGCTTATTTCGTGAAATATTTGGCCCGGTCACTATCAATGGACCACCCTGTATATGACACTGCACACAATCTGCCGTATGCAGTAAGAAGCAACTTCCCTGCATGTACGGTGCGCGGTGACTGCGATGTCATGTTTTATAGGACAGAGGCAGGAACACGAACTCTCGAAGTACCAGCGTCGCCAGCCGACAGACCATTGACTGTTCAAGCGGCGAGCTCAGCTGTGGACAAACAACTGTGAACATAGGAATGGACTCGCCCAGCAGCCTGGACCTCTACTGTTGACCTAAGCCACGTGCTAGACCGCTGAGAACGGCAGGGCCGTTGCGGCACGCGGGACCTGACACGTCCATCACAACACCGCAGCCGCTCTCCGTAGCTCAGCGCGAGGCTACCCGACGACATACAGCGCCGTGTCGTGCCCTGTCGCAACTCTACCAGCCAGTGGCGGCCGCTCCCGAGAAGCTGTCTCAGGCCAGTCACTCAGCCAGTCAGCATTGGGCAACGGCGCCAGTCCAGCGGTCGGTCGCGCACACGTACACCGGCGAACCGTGACGTCGCTACGACACGGCACGGCACGGCGAGCCCAGCCGCGACCTCGCCCGCCGTCGCTAGCTAGCGTTCTCGCGGCTGTTGGCCAACCTCCTCCAGCCCCGTGGGGCGTGGCGGCCAGATGAGATCTCGGGCCACGTTCCGCTGCCCAAGCGGATCTGACGCCCACCACAGACAGCTGGTCTGGGGGCCCCTGTGGGGACGCTGATTCCTCCTTGCACAGTCTCTAGTTGCTACTGTGTTAAAACACTCTCGATCATACATGGGGAGGACAAAAACATGGAAAAACACATTGCATTGGTTCAAATGGTTCAAATGGCTCTGAGCACTATGGGACTTAACATCTGAGGTCATCAGTCCCCTAGAACTTAGAACTACTTAAACCTAACTAACCTAAGGACATCACACACATCCATGCCCGAGGCAGGATTCGAACCTGCGACCGTAGCGGTCGCGCGGTTCCAGACTGAAACGCCTAGAACCGCTCGGCCACCACGGCCGGCCACAGTACATTAGCATGCATAATTCGCTGCGGGAAAACCGTTGGCAGTCAAAACTGTTTCCAGTCGCTCGGAATGTATTCAGGGACATTATTCCATTCTTCCTCCAAACCAGTGGCAATTAACAACGATGGAAAAAAGGAAATGAAATGATCGTATGGCACTGTTTAGCGGGAGGCCCCATGCGGGAAGTTCGGTCGCCGTATCGCAAGTCCTTTTTAGTCGACCCAACTTCGGCGAGTTGCGAGTCAATGATGATGAAATGATGATGAAGAACACACAACACCCAGTCATCAGGAGGCAGAGAAAATCCCTGACCCCGCCGGGAATCGAACCCGGGACCCCGTGCGCGGGAAGCGAGAACGCTACCGCAAGACAACGAGCTGCGGACAACAACGATGGAGAGGATAGCGATCATGCTTCTCACCAAAGCAGACCACAAAGGCTCAATAATATTGAGATTTGGTGACTGTGGTGGCCAGGGAGATGCGACAATTCGTCCTCGTGCTCACAAAAAGAGTCCCGGACGATGCGAGCTATGGGAACAAGTGTCATGTCGTGTTAGAACAGAGCGTCGCCATTGGAGAGCAAAAAGTGTAACAGGGGATGGACCTGATCAGCAAAAACGGTCACATATCCCTTGGCAATAATGCGACCTTGCAGAGTACTCATGGTATACCATGACGTGTTTCACTCTTGGGATGTAAACTCGACCAGAAGTTGGAAACAGTATTCGACGAAATGACTCTCTACCATAGCTCCACAGCCCAGGTTTTATGGCTTGGGAACAACATTCTCTTCTTAAGGACATCTGCAGCACTGATGTGTGGTTTTGGAATTCTAGACAGCACTGAGGTTCCCCGCTTCTACAGTTGTCTTTGGTGCCGTCAGGGTTCGCGAGTGCGAATTCAGGTGTGCAGTGATTTTTGCACTTGTCGTACTCTTACCCTGCGTCGCAATCCTCTTCAATGACCGTGTGTCACGATCACTCAACACAAACTTCCGTCCGCATCATGATGATCTCGGGTTTCCCTGTCTGCGGTGTGTCTTCTTGAAACACCAACGACTTCGGCTACCTTTGTTACGAAAGCACCCAGCATACGAGCACCAACAACTTGCTCATTTCCAAACGCAGTTAGCTCCGAAATAATGCACTCACAATTGCACAGAACACTATTCAGGCCACGAATCACACTTGCAACGTACTGAGGACATTGCGCGGGTGCCTTTCGTGGTCAAATACGACAGCGCAACCTGCATGCTTGGCTAGCGCCTGAGTTTATGTTCAAGCATGCATTTCTCGCAGTGTTTCGATATATTTATCCAACCACTGTATTTCTTCTGTAAATATCGTTTCTAAGTCGACGACCTCCAGCTTTACCTAGGTGCCAGATGAACGATGATATATGTTCAGTGGTAACATGGCTGTAAAAGCTGAGACTTAAACTAATTCCAAACAGTCACAAGTAACCCTAGTGTCCCATCAGAAATTAATAAATTCAGGACCAGTAAACCGACGCCTCCTATTCTGCTCGTCGGCAGTCCCATACCACATCAGAAAACAGTGAAAAATTTGGGTGTAACTTTGGAGGAGCACCTTTATCTGGGAAAGGGTATTGTCTCCGTGTACTGCCAAAAGGGTTCCTCTTGCCTCTACTCCACGAAAAAATTTCGGAACGTATTTCTACATGATGTGCAACGTAACTAACGCTATCACTCATTCTACTGAAGCTAAACTATAGTGCTGTAATCCAACACTGCACGATTAGTGAAAATATAAGAGGATTAGATCTAACCATGAATACTTGTATGAATTTGTCAGTGCGTCATAGGCCCAGTTATTGTGGTTGCGGCCGCAAAAGTTATGCGACTTCCATACGCTACATATCCTTCATTTGCTCCTCCGTATACACTAGAGTACCTTGCATCAGAGATTAAATATCTTTCACCTCGTCATAATCCAATCACAAGAGCACTAGCTGCTGCAATTCATAAACCAAAAACGTTCGCAAACTTCATCGCTGTTGCTGCTGTCTGCCTTTGCAGCAAGCTGTCCTGCACTCTGTGCACAATACAACGCCCTTTTGCTTTTATATTCATTAACTGCGTCTTATGTTCCTCCATCCCTCCCACCTCTTTCGCACATGCCCATTGCTGCTAGCGCCGATAAGTTGAAACCTACCTTCCCGCAATTTCGAGTTATTGTTGTACTTCTCATGTATGAATTTATTGGTAGTATAGTAACACGTAATTTCTAAATGTAATATAACAATGGTTATCGTAATACACCGAAGGGCCAAAGAAACTGGTATACCTGCGGAATATCGTATAGGACCCCCATGAGCACGCGGAATGCCGCAACACGACGTGGCATGGTCTCGACAAATGTCTGAAGTAGTGCTGGAGGGAACTGACACCATGAATCCTGCAGCAGGGCTGTCCATATATCCGAAAGACTACGAGAGAGCTAAGATCTCTTCTGGACAGCACGTTGGAAGGCAACCCAGATATGCTCAATAATATTCATGTCTGGGGAGGTTGGTGGCTAGCGAACGTGTTTAAACTGAGAAGAGTGTTCGTGGAGCCGCTCTGTAGCAATTCTGGACGTGTGGGGTGTCGCATTGCCCCAGTCCGTCGGAATGCACAATGGACATGCAGGTGTACAGACAGGATGCTTACGTATGTGTAACCTTTCAGAGTCGTCTCTAGACGTTTTGCGGGTGCCATATCGCGCACGTCCCACACCATTATAGACCCTTCGCCAACTTGAACAGTCCCTTGCTGACATGCAGGGTCCATAGATTCATCAAGTTGTCTCCATACCCGTATACATCCACCCGCTCGATGCAATTTGAAACGAGACTCGTCCGACCAGTTGACATGTTTCCAGTCATCAGCAGTCCAATGGCGGTGTTGATGAGCCAAGGCGAGGTATAAGGCTTTGTGACGTGCACTCATTAAGTGTACACGAGCGGGCCTTCGCCTCCAAAAGCCCATATCGATGATGTTCCGTTGAATGATTCGCTCGCTGACACTTGTTGATGGCCCAGCGTTGAAATCTGCAGAAATTTGTTCCCGTCTTGTCGTTGCTCCCGTTCTTGCAGGATCTTTTCCCGATCTGTTTCCGGCCGCAGCGATGTCGGAGATATGATGTTTTACCGGATTCCTGAAATTCACGGTACACTCGTGTAATGGTCATACGGAAAAATACCCACTCCATCGCTACCTCGGAGATGCTGTGTCCCATCGCTCGCGCTCAAACTCAGTTCTCGATACCTGCGATTGTAGCAGCAGTAACCGATCTGACAACTGCGCCAGACACTTGTTATATTGGCGTTTCCGACCACAGCGCCATATTCTGCCTATTTACATATCTCTGAATTCGAATACGCATGCCTATACCAGTTTCTTTGGCGCTTCAGTGTATATGTAATGGAAAATACACTCCTGGAAATTGAAATAAGAACACCGTGAATTCATTGTCCCAGGAAGGGGAAACTTTATTGACACATTCCTGGGGTCAGATACATCACATGATCACACTGACAGAACCACAGGCACATAGACACAGGCAACAGAGCATGCACAATGTCGGCACTAGTACAGTGTATATCCACCTTTCGCAGCAATGCAGGCTGCTATTCTCCCATGGAGACGATCGTAGAGATGCTGGATGTAGTCCTGTGGAACGGCTTGCCATGCCATTTCCACCTGGCGCCTCAGTTGGACCAGCGTTCGTGCTGGACGTGCAGACCGCGTGAGACGACGCTTCATCCAGTCCCAAACATGCTCAATGGGGGACAGATCCGGAGATCTTGCTGGCCAGGGTAGTTGACTTACACCTTCTAGAGCACGTTGGGTGGCACGGGATACATGCGGACGTGCATTGTCCTGTTGGAACAGCAAGTTCCCTTGCCGGTCTAGGAATGGTAGAACGATGGGTTCGATGACGGTTTGGATGTACCGTGCACTATTCAGTGTCCCCTCGACGATCACCAGTGGTGTACGGCCAGTGTAGGAGATCGCTCCCCACACCATGATGCCGGGTGTTGGCCCTGTGTGCCTCGGTCGTATGCAGTCCTGATTGTGGCGCTCACCTGCACGGCGCCAAACACGCATACGACCATCATTGGCACCAAGGCAGAAGCGACTCTCATCGCTGAAGACGACACGTCTCCATTCGTCCCTCCATTCACGCCTGTCGCGACACCACTGGAGGCGGGCTGCATGATGTTGGGGCGTGAGCGGAAGACGGCCTAACGGTGTGCGGGACCGTAGCCCAGCTTCATGGAGACGGTTGTGAATGGTCCTCGCCGATACCCCAGGAGCAACAGTGTCCCTAATTTGCTGGGAAGTGGCGGTGCGGTCCCCTACGGCACTGCGTAGGATCCTACGGTCTTGGCGTGCATCCGTGCGTCGCTGCGGTCCGGTCCCAGGTCGACGGGCACGTGCACCTTCCGCCGACCACTGGCGACAACATCGATGTACTGTGGAGACCTCACGCCCCACGTGTTGAGCAATTCGGCGGTACGTCCACCCGGCCTCCCGCATGCCCACTATACGCCCTCGCTCAAAGTCCGTCAACTGCACATACGGTTCACGTCCACGCTGTCGCGGCATGCTACCAGTGTTAAAGACTGCGATGGAGCTCCGTATGCCACGGCAAACTGGCTGACACTGACGGCGGCGGTGCACAAATGCTGCGCAGCTAGCGCCATTCGACGGCCAACACCGCGGTTCCTGGTGTGTCCGCTGTGCCGTGCGTGTGATCATTGCTTGTACAGCCCTCTCGCAGTGTCCGGAGCAAGTATGGTGGGTCCGACACACCGGTGTCAATGTGTTCTTTTTTCCATTTCCAGAAGTGTATGTAGAAATGTAGAGTGCCTGCCTTTTATCCTGTGCATTTTTATCTGGGTTTTGCAATTGTTTGTACCCCATAGCGTGACCGGATGCCATTCCCGTTGCTCCGCAGAGACAAGCAACGGATGTGAAACCTCACTTGGGATCATCATACAGCAAATGATATCGACTACAATGATCGAGGAACTTTTGCTTGCCGACTTGGATACACACCGAACTACTACTTTGAAGGACTTTGCTGTTGCTGAGGTCTTGAATAAGGTGTCCTGTTCTGTTTTGGACTCCAATGGGCTGCTCCGCAACAGTGACTTCTGGTGACCTAGGAACACAGCGGAAGCGTGCTGTAGGCGTGACGGCGACGTAACAGGAGTCGTTACTCGAGCTGCGCGCGCCGGAAGAAACTCGCCCGTTAGGCCAGGCAGGCCGGCTCGTGGGCGAGCGCTGCGAGCAACGGTGTGCTGGGAAGATCCGCACCGCTCGGCTGCATTGCGTCAGCAGACCTTAACGAGCTGCAGAAGGCCGAAGAGCAGACCAACAGCGATACATCGTAGCGGATGTGTGTATGTATGCCTCGCATGTAGCACATACATAAGATGATATACAGCTACTTTTACAAATTACAAGGAAGTATAGGACACGTCAAAACAAATAACTTCCGATAAGATAGTAATAGTGGGGTATAGTTGTTTCATAGGAGCCTTCGTTCGTGTATGTGTGTAGCGCCTGAAAAATGTTTGCATATGGGTCACTGATAGCCAACTGATCATCACTTCACACAGACGAGCAGAACAGGGCAAGTGCCATAACCCGATTTCCCAGAAAATCCTCTCAGTGGAAGAAGAGTCAAAAGAAGCAAACCCGTGTCTCGCCTTATTCGCAGGTACTCGACCATCTATGAGAAAACGACAGTCAACGTTTTCGAGGTAATTTAGACGTCTTTTTTTAACGAGCGCTAATCTCACCAGAAATGGTTGCACAGTGGCTAGCGTTGCGGGCTCTCACTTTTGCGCCCTCTGTTCTAAACCCGATTATTGTTTTTATTTTATTATATTTATTTATTTTGTTTTTTCATTTATCTACCCATGTCCACAGAAGTTTACAAGACAAATGTTTCTTGTGAAGTGGGGGTTACAAGGGCGTTATATTAATTCTAAATTACAGCTGGGTTTCACAATAAGTGTCGTACATTTGCTATAAAATATGTTTCTGTATGATATTTTCAGGGGTTACATCAATTCTTATTTAATTTGTTTTATTTTATTCTGTTCATTCTTCAGGAAGATTCGGTGTATTCCCTTGGATGATACACATCGTCGAAACAGTTTAAAAACAGAAATTCCCAACACCTCACTCAGGAAAGAAATTTCGTTAATATTGCTGAAGATTTCACGCGTTGGCAATAATTCAGCGGCACACCATACATAATGAATTACTTTACCGAAAACTGACCTCGTCATGGTGATTGAACACACGGTCAGGATTTAATGAATGTAGGTACGGCCTAGTTCATGCCCTGTTTCATAAAACTGTCACGGAGTTAGACTACAAAGCGGGCGAGGCGTGTTCGAAGCTTCCGCGTGGCGAGGCGTGTTCGAAGCTTGCGCGTGCGGATTTTTTTTTTTTTCCTTCCCCACAAAGTTAGGAACTGTTCGTGGGGTCATTGACGTGTCTGTTCGCTGTATTCAAATTTGTATCTGTGGCGTGACGTAACGTCCGTTTGCAGCGGCGAGGTGTACGGAAGGGACCTATAATGGAAGTTAATTCCGCATAACTACTTTATTAGAAGCCGAAAGGGACTGGCTTTCGCATGGGAAACCTCAAACGTTTGATGACAAGGCGACAAGTCAACCAAATCCCCTACCGGAGAACGCGGCTAGTGTGTCATGCACGGAATTGGTGGTAGTATGTGTGTCATATGATGGGAATCTGTTATCGAGACACCTAACTTCTACGCCTGGTGAGTGAGCGAGACATGCCTCCTTGCTCGAGTTAGATGTTCTTATGAATGTCAGTCTGATCACTCCCAAAAAAATGATGAAAACATAACAGTTTGTCGTATAAGCTGCAACAAATAAACGTAACAGTTTCACAGCCACACAATCCTCCCTGTGCCCTATCAAGACAGATGTCTTTGACATTTTTGAACTTTCGTATCATTTTGGAAGTTTCCACTTTTAATTCCTTTGCTGTAACATAGTTCACGTCCGTTTATTTGTTGTTTTCATTTCTGTTAGATGTCTATGAGGTATCTAGGCTGCTCTCACTATTCATCACATACACTTGCATGTGATCAAAAGTACCTGGTTACCTGGCTGAAAATGACTTACATGTTCGTGGCGCCCTCCATCGGTAATGCTAGAATTCAATATGGTGTTGTCCCACCCTTAGCCTTGATGGCAGCTTCCACTCCGTCAGGCACAAGTTCAATCAGGTGCTGGACGTTTTCTTGCTGAATGGCAGCCCATTCTTCACGGAGTGATGCACTGAGGAGAGGTATCGATGTGGGTCGGTAAGGCCTGGCACGAAGTTGGCGTTCCAAAACATCCCAAAGGTGTTCTGTAGGATTCAGGTCAGAACTCTGTGCAGTCCAGTCCATTATAGGGATGTTATTGCCGTGTAACCACTCCGCCACAGGTCGTGCATTATGAACAGGTCGATCGTGCTCAAAGATGCAATCGCTATCCCCGAATTTCTCTTCAACAGTGAGAAGTAAGAAGGTGCTTAAAACATCAGTGTCGGCCTGTACTGTGATAGTGCCACGCAAAACAACAAGGGGTGCAAGCTCCCTCCGTAAAAGACACGACCACACCATAACACCACCACCACCGAATTTTACTGTTGGCACTACACACGCTGGCAGATGACGTTTACCGGGCATTCGCCACATCCACATGCTGCCATCGGATTGCCACATTGTGCCCCGTGATTCGTCACTCGACACAACGTATTTCCACTGTTCAGTCGTCCAATGTTTACGCTCCTTACACCAAGCGAGGCGTCGTTTGGCATTTACCGGTGTGATGTGTGGCTTATGAGCAGCCGCTCGACCATGAAATCCAAGTTCTCCCACCTCCAGCCTAACTGTCATAGTACTTGTAGTGGATGCCGATGCAGTTTGGAATTCCTGTGTGATGGTCTGGATAGATGTCTGCCTATTACACATTACGACGCTCAACAATTGTCGGCGGTCTCTGTCAGTCAACAGAGAGGTCAGGCTGTACGCTTTTGCGATGTACGTGTCCCTTCACGTTTCCACTTCGCTATCACATCGGAAACAGTGGATCTAAGGATGTTTAGGAGTTCGAAATCTCGCGTACAGGCGTATGACATAAGTGACACCCAATCACCTCATCATATTCGAAGGCCGTGAGTTCCTCGCAGCGCCCCATTCTGCTCTCTCACGATGTCTAATGACTACTGAGGTAGCTGATATGGAGCACCTGTCAGTAGGTGCCAGCACAATGTACCTAATACGAAAAACGTATGTTTTGCGGGGTGTCCGGATACTTTTGAACACAGTGTGCATATTCTGTAACCGATGTATAGTATGATAAATGCCAACAGAAAGAGAACAAACATTACAATGACCGGACGAACAGTTCATAATTTTTTGACCAAAAAAAAAAAAAAAATTGTCGCGAGGGAATTTTTGAGCACGGATCGTCCGCTTACCAGTCCCAACACCGTGACCACTTAACCACGACGCTGAATGTGGCCTCTGCGCTCAACAATGCGCATGTTAATCTCAGACCGTTCACTGTTTCCATTTTGCTTCTTTCACAGTTCAGTACACCTTCTTTCTGTTTTAATGCTGGATCTGTGTTCAGTTTTTGACGAGCTACCGGCTGGTCCATCTTACCACTCAATCTGAGAGGGGAGGGGGGAGTGATGCAATGGGGAGTTATCCTTGTCAGGTGATCTCCAACGACTAGTCCACGATCGAAGTCATTGAACTCTCCTGTCCCACCCGTTATGCTGCCACTACTTCACTACTGACAACACAAACCCGCCGCCTCCTTCTATACACCTCTCGTGACGTCTAGTGATCAACTCCGCATTACACAGGGGTGTCCGTACATTTCTGATCATACGGTGTACAAGGTGAATCATCTAGATCTTGCTCTCCTTGTATTCCGTGACCGTCCAAGATATTGCAAACAAGGTGTTTCCCATGTGGCAGCAGGCAGAGTGGCACCCCATTCTGTCGTTTGTGTAATAATCTTAATTCTTGTGTCATCCGAGATATCGAAGGAAGTATGGACTTTTTGATGGATCAGCATATTTTTTTTAAAAACTGCATTCGAAAACTATTGAAAAGATTAATACATTCACAACATTCATATAATACTTTTTAACGAAGGCGCTGAAATTTTTGGCGAAAATATCCCGGAAATGAGCAGAAACTGAAAGGCAATACAGCTGGAATTGGCCAAGTGGGGCTGTCATATCGTGCCCACCGTTTGCAAGCCTTTAGACTAATTACTTGTTTCTATCGGAGTAGGTATTAAAATCCATGGAGAAGAAATAAAAACTTTGAGGTTCGCCGATGACATTGTAATTCTGTCAGAGACAGCAAAGGACTTGGAAGAGCAGTTGAATGGTATGGACACTGTCTTGAAAGGAAGATATAAGATGAACATCAACAAAAGCAAAACGAGGATAGTGGAATGTAGTCGAATTAAATCGGGTGATGCTGAGGGAATTAGATTAGGAAATGAGACACTTAAAGTAGTAAAGGAGTTTTGCTATGTGGGGAGCAAAATAACTGATGATGGTCGAAGTAGAGAAGATATAAAATGTAGGCTGGCAATGGCAAGGAAAGCGTTTCTGAAGAAGAGAAATTTGTTAACATCGAGTATAGATTTAAGTGTCAGGAAATTTCTGAAAGCATTTGTATGGAGTGTAGCCATGTATGGAAGTGAAACATGGACGATAAATAGTTTGGACAAGAACAGAATAGAAGCTTTCGAAAAGTGGTGCTACAGAAGAATGCTGAAGATTAGATGGGTAGATCACATAACTAATGAGGAAGTATTGAATAGGATTGGGGAGAAGAGAAGTTTGTGGCACAACTTGACCAGAAGAAGGGATCGGTTGGTAGGACATGTTCTGAGGCATCAAGGGATCACTAATTTAGTATTGGAGGGCAGCGTGGAGGGTAAAAATCGTAGAGGGAGACCAAGAGATGAATACACTAAGCAGATTCAGAAGGTTGTAGGCTGCAGTAGGTACTGGGAGATGAAGAAGCTTGCACAGGATAGAGTAGCATGGAGAGCTGCATCAAACCAGTCTCAGGACTGAAGACCATAACAACAAGAACAACAACAACTTGTTTCTACCAACGCTGTTAACTCAAACACGCTTACGTGTCTTACATGCTTGGGATTAGTGTACAGTTCGAATTATGAGTCTCTTAAATGATCTCTTTTTGGCATATAAAGTGGGACGAAGAGAGAGTCGTGCGCGGCTCGTGTTCGGGCCATCTCTCTCATTTACATTCTGTTTTACTGTACTGCCACTTCGTTTTATTAATTCAGTTACTGGTGTTATTGAGTTGCTGCCTTGTCTGTTCGTGAGCGGAAGCTGCAGCGCTTATCGATATATGCCCCCCCCCCCCCCCCCGTATTATCTTTGCTGGACTGCTATTACTTCCCGTACTTCCCGGCTGTCGTGTGTTGGTGCAGTTCGTATCTGGAAGTGAGTTGCAACGCGCCAGGAGTGAAGTTCGGACAGTTGGGACGCTGCAGGAGTCGGTCGGGTTGGAGCGGCAGTGAGGTTCAGATAGCCATGACTCCCCCGATCGCCGCCAGTACACATGACTTGAACTGGGGACGGTCTCGGTTGATCGTCGGTTGGTCGTCTTACCGCACGACGTGATTGCTCGCCCATCGTTTATGGCTTGGCGATGTGTGTATCTCAATTCGTGGTTCGTCCTCGCTACTGCAGTCACTGCTTTTGCTATTGGTCGCGTTCTTCGTCCGAGTGTTTTTGGTTTTTGATATTGTGTATAGCTTGTGATGTCGACTGCCCAGTTATTTTAGCATTGTTTCCGTGCTGATGTGTAGCAGTTGGCTCAGCTGCGACGTAGCACCAATGGGGCACGGAGCGTCAGGAAGATGCGGATAGACGTTACTTGCCCGACGATTGCCGGTACACATGTTTTGAGTGGGGACGACTTTGGTTGAGCGTCGGTCGGTCGCCTTGTTAGACATCGTGTATTTGGCCGGCGATTGCTTATGGGTTGGCTGTGCGCGCCGACTGGTGATTCGTCCTCGTTATTGCACTGTCACTGCCGTGTGCTTCGTCTTGTCCTCCTGCAGATGTTCGTGGGGCTCTGTGTGAGGTTTATGTGATTTTCAGTGACAAGTTTATTTAAGTGTTGTCGGAGTACTGCCTCTGAGTTAGTGGGTCGTTTGATTAAGCGACGTGGGTTTTTGGCTCCTACATCTCTTATGGGTCGTCTGTGATCCGTTCTTTTTGGTTCTACAGTCTCTGCTGTCAGCATCGTTGGAATTTTGGTGCGAATGCGGAGCGGAACCTTGGTGCAAGTGTGGAGCCGAAACCATCTTGAACATTGATCTTTTGACGGTCTGTCAGTTGGGTGTGAAAGTTAGTGTTTGAATTACAGGCCGACCCTCGAACATCTGGGCGCCCTTGTGTGTACTTCCTTTTTTTTTAATTTGTTGTTTGTTCTTTAGGCCTTCAGCCTAAATCAAAGAACTGTTTCACGTAAGGACTTTGGTATAAAAAAAATGTTTTGAGTGTTCGGTCTTCAGCGGAATTGAATTTAACTTGTTTACTCCAGCCTAACTAAAGAAATGTTGTAAGATAAGGCTTGCCTTTTAAATTTATTATTATGCTTGCGTTTTAAGTTATTGGCCTTCTAATAAGTTATATCTTGAAACTCTTCCTAGATACACTTTCCAGTACATCCACTATGTTACGACTTATCTGTTTTTAAATTAATGTGGTTTTCAACCGTTAATTAAGTCTCAAAAATTAAAGCTGCGTGTTTAAAAAAAAGTTTTGGGCTCTTCTAATATTTGATCAAATAATAAAGTTGTATGTTTGAGTGTAACTAACAGCCCCTTATTTTGACCCCTTCCCACAATTTATTCTTCCTGTCCTGTCCTGCGGGTTTAGCAGGGCGTCTCAAAGAGGAATTACAACTCATATCAGTCGTGCAGACTGCACCTATTGACGAAGCCTGGCATGAGAATCACACTTGGCGATATTTACACCACAACAGCCCTTTCCAGCCTTCATCTATTTGAGTTATGTTTTACATTGCTCGTATACTATAGCGAAAAGCTTCAGCATCAACATCCCTAGCGCCGTGCCATCTATTAAGGAAAATACGTACTTGCGGACATCCTGTGATGATCGGCAGCCGGTAGTTTCTATACTTTCTATTCATCGAGCAAAATGTAAAACGTAGCGAGAAGATGAGGGACAAAAGGCATTCGGAAACAACCTAGAGCAACTGGAAACGATAGTATACTTTGATGGTTACAACGTCTGAGAAGATACAGTGTCTGTAACTTCACATACAATGTCCTTCAGACATAGTCGCTAACAGCTGTGGTAAACTTCTATTTCGTTATTTTTTCCACAGCTGTAATCGTCAGTCAGTGAAGGACAGTGTACTGGTCAGATACAGGCACTGTACTACCCTATCACGATATCACTGCACTTGCCCGCATCTCGTGGTCGTGCGGTAGCGTTCTCGCTTCCCACGCCCGGGTTCCCGGGTTCGATTCCCGGCGGGGTCAGGGATTTTCTCTGCCTCGTGATGGCTGGGTGTTGTGTGATGTCCTTAGGTTAGTTAGGTTTAAGTAGTTCTAAGTTCTAGGGGACTGATGACCTAAGATGTTAAGTCCCATAATGCTCAGAGCCATTTTTGAATCACTGCACTTGGCCTCTCGCGGCCGTTATCAGAAATACACGGTGACTTTACAGTAAACAAGTACAGAGGTGACTGAGAAAAACACAGCGCACTGTGAATGATTTCAATACAATTGTGCATACAGAGTGTCTCCGTAAGAGCGTGCAGAAATGTAACAGGACATAGAGAATGCTGCTATACTGAACAATCTGAGTTAGGGAACATGTGGTCGGACAAACCAGCTATATGAAATATGGAAGTAAATTTGTCTACCGCTTCGTCTAACATTACTGTTTTCCAGCTTATTTACAATTAACGAGCGTACAAGTTTACAGATAGAGGTGTGCAGTTTACTTACATGTACATTCTTTATTTCCTGTTAGGAAACAAGAAGGACGAGCCTGATTACCGGGATGTCATGATGCAGGTTTTGTGCACTTTACTTTCCCATGAGGTGGCTCTGTTGTATCGTATTTACACCGTCCCCTTGCTGTCCGTGAGAAGATGTGGATACAACACGACGGTGCACCGCCTCATTTCAGTGTAGATGTCCGCAACCATCTCAGTGCTGTATTTCCTGGTATCTAGATTGGAAGGGGAGGTCCTATTTCATAGCCTGCGAGGACACCTGACCCGAATCCCGTTGATTACTTCCTATGGGGATATCTAAAGTCACTTGTGTATGAGACCCCAGTGGATATGGAGATGGAATTAGTTCCCAGAATTGTAGCTCCTTGTGATGTGATTCGAAACACGTCACGGATATTCGTCAGGGTGCGTCAGACTGTTGTTCGCCAATGTCATGCCTGCATTGAGGATGACAGCCGCAAGTTTCAGCACATTTCGTAAGATACAGCACACATGGTGCGTTCATTGTGCCAGTGATAATATTTGTTGTTAGGTGTCACTAATGTAAATAAAAAAGCACACAGTAATGTGATTTTATTCCTATTATCTCCTTAAGCTAGCCTCTTCGACCCCAGGTTCCCTACTTCATACTGTCCTACATCACTAACGTCGATTTGCAGTGGGGGTTTTAGAACATATACTGTATTCGAACATTATGAAGCACTTCGAAGAAAACGGTTTATTGACATACAGTCAGCACGTATTCAGAAAATATCGTTCTTGTGAAACACGACTAGCTCTTTATACTCTCGTAAGTGCTATCGACAGGAGTGTCAAATTTATTTCATATTTTTAGATTTCCAGAAGGCTTTCGACACCGTTCCTCACAAGCGTCTTCTAATCAAACTGCGTGCCTACGGAGTATCGCCTCAGTTGTGCGACTGGATTCGTGATTTTCTGTCAGAAAGGTCACAGTTCGTAGTAATAGACGGAAAGTAATCGAGTAAAACAGGACTAATATCCGACTTTCCTCAAGAAAGTGTTATAGGCCGTCTATTGTTCCTGATCTATATTAACGACATAGGAGACAATTGAGCAGCTGTCTTAGAATGTTTGCAGATGATGCTGTCATTTACCGTCTTGTAAAGTCAACAGATGATCAAAACTACTTGCAAAATGATTTAGATAAGATATGTTTGGTGCGAAAAGTGGCAATTGACCCTGAATATAGAAAAGTGCGAAGTTATTCACATGAGTACTAAAAGAAATCAGCTAAATTTCGATTACGCGACAAGTCACACAAATCTGAGGGCTGTAAATTCAACTAAATACTTAGGGATTAGAATTACAAATAACCTAAATTGAAACGATCACATAGATAATATTGTGGGTAGAGCAAATCAAAGACTGTGATTCATTGGCAGAACACTTAAAAGGTGCAACAGGTCTACCAAAGAGAGTGCTTACACTACGCCCTATTCTAGAGTACTGCCGTGCGGTGTGGGATCCGCATCAGGTGGGACTGACGGCTAACATCGAAAAAGTACAGAGAATGGCGGCTCGTTTTCTATTATCGCGAAATAGGGGAGATAGTGTCATAGACATGATACGTGGAGTGGCAATCATTAAAACAAAGGCGCTTTTCGTTGCGACGGGATCTTCTCATGAAATTTCAATCACCAGTTTTCTCGTCCGATTGCGAAAACATTCTGTTGGCATCCACCTACGTAGGGAGAAATGATCATCACGATAAAATAAAAGAAATCAGGGCTCTCACGGAAAAATTTAAGTGCTCGCTTTTCCCGTGTGCAGTTGGAGAGTGGAACGGTACAGAGACAGCATGAAGGTGGTTCATTGAACCCTCTGCCACGCACTTTATTGTGAATAGCAGAGTAATAAGGTAGATGTAGATGTTCAGTGGAGCATCCTCTATGTTCTGTTAAATTTTTGCCCGCTCTGATGGAAACACCTTGTATACTGTCAAGTGAAATATGACGATAAAAACTGGCGATAAGCCAACCGAAGCAATCTCCGACTTGATGTAGCCACTCCTCGACGTTTAGCACCATATAATACTTATCTCCCTTTGCGGGAATGACTAATTGGCTTCAGATGGCTCTGAGCACTATGCGACTTAACTTCTGAGGTCATCAGTCGCCTAGAACTTAGAACTAATTAAACCTAACTAACCTAAGGACATCACACACATCCATGCCCGAGGCAGGATTCGAACCTGCGACCGTAGCGGTCGCTCGGTTCCAGACTGGAGCGCCTAGAACCGCACGGCCTCTTCGGCCGGCAATGACTAATTGGTTATGCTTAAGGGTTGTGGTTGGTTAGGTTGTGTTGGGAGGAGGAGACCAAACTGCGAGGTCATCGGTGTCATCGGATTAGGGAAGGAAGTCGGCCGTACCCTTTTCAAAGGAACCATCGCGGCATTTGCCTGAAGAGATTTAGGGAAACCACGGAAAACTTACATCAGGATGGCCGGACGCGAGATTGAACCGTCGTCCTTCCGAATTGGAGTCGAGTGTGCCTTAAGGGTTGTGACTACGTGACATATGGAAGTTTGGACCGGCCCTGGAGGCGTGCTCTGACACCTGAAGTGGTTAAGGAGACCGCTTGCGATTAGCGGGAAATCCTGGCCGACTCCCTGTCCGGAACGAATTTTCGTATGTCGCTAACTGCTAACGTCAATGTATAGTTGCAGATGACAATCTACTTGGTAATAGTGTACTTCAGTCTTTGGTCAGCGTACGACAGGAGTGCGACTTGAGGTCTCCCTTACGTCCCGTCCACGTGACGTCGCTCTGGGTGCAGGAGGCCTTTTAGAGGACAGCGTTCTGGCCGCCGACGCAGACCGCTAGCCGCTACGGATGGTGACGCATGCAGCTAGCGGTACGTGGCCGGGAATGCGTAGCCCGGCTCGCTGGGACGCTTGTGCGAGGTGCTGAGCCCGCCCTTCCGGCGAGCCTGCGACCGGCATGCTGACCACGCACTTCCTTCCGCTGCTAGCGACCCAGCCACAAGGCCGTCTGCCCCTGCACCTGGAGCCAGTACTGCTGCACTCGATGCCGGAGTAGGCAGCACACACGACTTAGTAACCCCAAAGACAGGACGCTAGTACCACGCGACGCAGCCTCTAGCCTTACTGACGGTCTCAATTCGACGACAAAGGCAGTCCACAAGTCTGTTTAACTGTGCCATATCCAGATGAAGACACTCAATGAGCCGACGGGGTGTCCGAGCGATTCTAGGCGCTACAGTCTGGAACCGCGCGACCGCTACGGTCGCAGGTTAGAATCCTGCCACGGGCATGGATGTGTGTGATGTCCTTAGTTAGGTTCAAGTACTTCTACGTTGTAGGGGACTGATGACCTCAGAAGTTAAGTCCCATAGTGCTCGAACCCATTTGAACCATTTTTGAACACTCACTGATCATGGACTCCGAAGAACTATCAAATAGCAGGAATTTCGACTGCTACGTTTCGCCCGCAGTTCCAGATCCTCCGCGATTAAGATCAGGCGGTTTAGCGGGCCGGACGAGGTGCAAAATGGTACCTGTGCGTTCGTCAAACGACAAACATATGTTTGTAGCCCTCAGAATACAATTGGTAGCAGACAACGTTGAAATGCATGTCCCATTTCATGTTCACTTCAGCCAGAGCGAGTGTGACCATGCACGAAAAACACACTGAAAAATCACACGATCACTTACGGCCTGAACTACACCCCCAAAAACTGTTGGTTAAGGGGTTAGACTACGGTGAACCTCAATTTTGGATCCGATATTCACGATTTTTTTTTTTTGCAGTAAAATAGCAAAATGTGTGTGAAATCTTATGGGACTTAACTGCAAAGATCATCAGTCCCTAAGCTTACACACTACTGAACCTAATTTATCCTAAGGACAAACACACACACACCCACGCCCGAGGGAGGACTCGAACCTCCGCCGGGACCAGCCGCACAGTCCATGACTGCAGCGCTTTAGACCGCTCGGCGGTAAAATAGCAAACGAATTAGAAAACTTCCTTTAGACTTTTATTGTACACCCTTAAGATTGTACTACGTATTTTTTAAACAGAAAGCTTGCTCCCACAGGACACTACAGGACATCGGCGAAAGGTTTTCGTCATGAGCGATGGCGGCTGGCGGGGGCTCTGAACAACACAATTTTCAACCTACAACAAAATTTCAGAAACTTCTTTGAAACTGATAATATTGTCTAACTTACACAGGTGTCCAAAATTAAAGCAACAAACCGCTATTTGCCCGTCCTCGGTTCAAATGGCTCTGAGCACTATGGGACTTACCTTCTGAGGTCATCAGTCCCCTAGAACTTAGAACTACTTAAACCTAACTAACCTAAGGACATCACACACATTCATGCCCGAGGCATTCGAACCTGCGACCGTAGCGGTCACGCGGTTCCAAACTGTGGTACCTAGAACCTGTCTGTCCTGTGTCTAATCCACGATAAAATCATATAAACTGTCACCATGTGTCCCTACGCTCATGTTCTGCACAAAAGACAGCATGCCGGTCAACGGACAATCACGCCAACGAGGACGTCAGGGCACCTATCAAACGATGCAGTGTTTGCCGGTTAGTCTCGCATCCACAATCGCTGTGTATACAGTCACAGACGGTGCAGTACGGCACAGAAAAGACGCCTTCCGGACTCTCTGCCGTGGAGCGCCATAGGAAGAATGGAAGCTGGACAGTCGCAAACTGATCTGGCTCGATGCCTTAATGTGAATCGTTCTCTTGTTCCTCGAATGTTGGGACAGTTTATAGAGATCGAAACTATATCCCGAAGACCAGGGCAGGGCCGACCACAAGTGCCATCAGAAAGAGAGGACCGATATTTGGCAGCAAGGGCACGACGGTACCGCCTTAGTACTGAACGGATCACTTCTCCTAAAACTGGCTCTTGTAACTGATTCCGAATGAAGGTACA
The DNA here is from genome assembly GCF_021461395.2 of Schistocerca americana. NCBI lineage: Eukaryota > Metazoa > Arthropoda > Insecta > Orthoptera > Acrididae > Schistocerca > Schistocerca americana. Next base: position 107,716,305 of record NC_060126.1, read on the forward strand.
CCACAGGAATTTCTCCGAAAACAGTTTCAAATCATTTTTCCATTCATGTTTTGTCTTTTTTCTTTTTAATTCATTCACCATATAATTAGTACACCAATAAGAACAGCGTCATTTCAGCATACACTGTAAAAAAAAATCCGTGTAATAATCTTCTATGGGCGTGGATAGATAAATGAACAACAAAATTAAAAAAGAAATAATAATCGGGTTTCGAAAACGAAGGGCAACATTGTGAAACCGCGACGCTAACCACTGTGCCACCGCTTCGGTTTTACTTCCTCGCTAAAAGGCACATAAAGTACCGTCCTTTCTCATAAACGATCGGGGATCTACGGATAAATCGCGACACCGCTTATTTTGACTCCTCTACCACAAAGCGAAGTTCCTGGGAAAACGGTCTATGGCAGTTGCCGTGTTCTCCTCGCGAACCGATGGTGGATAATACTAATATCGAGATGGATTCATCTCAACATATTACTGAACGCCTCAAAACATAAGATCTACAACCTTTTCTTTTCGCACAATTACTAGCATTCTGAACAAACAAAAAAACAGTTTCTAGAGTAACTAATCACTCGGTAAGTAGTAATTCCACAAGAGCGAACAGTGAGAAAATAATACGCTGTGTTCACCCTGTCATCTTGCAGGCGCCTCATCAAGATGTTAGCCGTACATAGCCGCTAATGAAGCTCGTCATTAAGTAATCCACGACAACGTGAGACGAACAGCGTTACAGCACTATAAATAAGAAAGAACCTTCAACATCGCAGCGCGTCAGCAATCGTTGGTTAATATATTAAAAAATTAAAAACCCGCCTCGATTGCGAAAAAAGCACCTAATGTTAACTGTTAACCCAGGTTTCGTCGTATATAACTACATCTTCTTCAGAAAAACAATAAAACCCACAACTGCCTACAATAAAACCCACAATGTCTTCTTAGGCACTTGTGGGTTTTATTGTTTTTCTGAAGAAGGTGTAGTTATCTACGCCGAAACCTGGGTTAACAGTTAACACTAGGTGCTTTTTTCGCAATCGAGGCGGGTTTTTAGTTTTTTAATATAAATAAGAAAGACAGCTGTGCCTAGTGAAATTGTTCACTGCAAGTTTCTGCATTCTTGTTCCTCGTACTAGATGACGGCGACTGGAGAAATAAGTTTGCTTGCAGTCTCCTTGCAGAATCCTGAAGTCGCCCTGAGGGATATGACTGCTTCTACACCCCCTCTTTTCTGTATAAAATTCTCCAGTGCCGACAAGAAAGCACGCTAATTAAAATGCATGTTCCGAGCCCTTAAACTCTCCGAGGTTACTGCGGGGGTCACAGCCCGAGGCGCTGGGGGAATCCTCAAGCAGGTACGCTCGTGAATTTTTATTCGGCGTCGCAGCGTCCATTGCACGCATTTGCGAACATCGGTCTCGGGGAATTTTGTATTAGGATAACATTATAACTCTGCAACACGTCTGTGTGTTATTACTGCTTTTCTACTTAGACGGCTAACGTGTTCTTTGACGCTTAAAGTCCAAAGACTTTCGGTCCGGCAAAAATGTAAGCCACGAAACTATTCCTTCTGCGACTACATGAGGAAGGAACAGTTGAGAGTTAATGTTTAAAGCGCAGCTGATGACGAGAACCAGTGCTTTACTACTCTGTAACCTGTCCTCATTCTGTATAATAAACCGTAAGCGTCATCATTGGTCAGTGTACCTCGCGCAATTAGACTTAGATGTGATAAAGTCCTTTAACACGAGGGTGAGTCAAATGAAAACCTTAAATATTTTTTTAAATATTATTTATTGTGCAAAAGTGGTACAAAGCTGTATCAAATTTCAACAAAATCTCTCCCAAGCTCAATGCAAGTCCTCCAGCGCTTACAAAGTGCATACATTCCTTTAGAATAAAATTCTTTTGGTAGTCCGCGCAACCGCTCATGCACTGTGTGGCGTACCTCTTCATCAGAACGGAACTTCTTTCCTTCCACTGCATCTTTGAGTGGTCCAAACAACTGCTGCAATGTTCTGTGGAGTCACAACTCGCTGTGCCTTTACCTGAGCGAGGAGCATCTTCTACAGAAGTCACAACATTTGCGAAGGTCCTGCTCCATTCGCAGACTTGCTGCTGTGAGAAACATGCATCACGGTACTGAACCTTCATTCGTCGATGAATTTTAAGAGGTTTCACACTTTCACTACGCAAAAGCCGAATAACAGAACACTGTCCTTCCCTGGTGCAAGTCGCAAGTGGGGCGGCCATCTTTATACTGATACTGCGACGGTGTGTGTGCATATGCACTATGCTGCTACCTGCAGGCCATTCTGCACGCTGTTTGTAGCACGATTACCAACTTACAGGATAACGGCGCGAAATTTCGATTTGTTATTACAAATTTAAGGTTTTCATTTGACTCACCCTCGTACATAGGGGAAGTGATTTTTCCTTTGCCTGCGTCATAAATTATAGAAAATCTGTGTGTGTTCATCAGCAGGTTGACTTTTGTTGATAACATACCACACAGTATTTCAAAAAAATTCAAAAAGTAGGTATATCTTGGTGCACGGTAACACTAAAAAAAGTCTTTATTCGATACGCGGAATCGACCCGAAAATTCGCATTGTGTATGACGTAGGTGGTGGAACTGTTCTTATGCGATAAGTTAAGAATCTAGGTCGGATGGAGCAGCCTGGCCGGATGGTCGAGGCGGTTAAGGCAACCGTTCTAGAGAGGCAGAGCACCCGGGTTCGAATCCCAATCCGGTAAAATTGTCAAGATTCGCCATTTCATTACCACAGCGCCCTGTCCGGCTCAAAGTAACGAGTTTCCCACCCATCCTTATCCTTTCCTTCCCAATCCTCTATTTAATATAATGTGTCATGCTTCATATAGCATCTTATGTAACTATTGACAGGAAAATCAGCTGCAAAACAGATTTAAAATACTGGAACCGTCATCTAAATTGGCTCAAGATGACAATATATGGCCGGCCAGTGTGGCCGAGCGGTTCTAGGCGCTTCAGTCTGGAACCGCGCGACCTGTACGATCGCAGGTTCGGATCCTGATTCGGGTATGGATATGTGTGATGTCCTCCGGATAGTTAGGTTTAAGTAGTTCTAACTTCTAGGGGACTGATGACCTCAGATGTTAAGTCCCATAGTGCTCAGAGCCAATTGACAATATATGCACCTGGTCCATTATTATAAACCATCACGAGAATCTGTAAAAGTAAATCTACACCTCTACATCTACATCTACATGATTACTCTGCAATTCACATTTAAGTGCTTGGCAGAGGGTTCATCGAACCACAATCATACTATCTCTCTACCATTTCACTCCCGAACAGCGCGCGGGAAAAACGAACACCTAAACCTTTCTGTTCGAGCTCTGATTTCTCTTATTTTATTTTGTTCATCATTCCTACCTATGTAGGTTGGGATCAACAAAATATTTTCGCATTCGGAAGAGAAAATTGGTGACTGAAATTTCGTAAATACATCTCGCCGCGACGAAAAATGTCTTTGCTTTAATGACTTCCATCCCAACTCGCGTATCATATCTGCCACACTCTCTCCCCTATTACGTGATAATACAAAACGAGCTGCCCTTCTTTGTACCCTTTCGATGTCCTCCGCAATCCCACCTGGTAAGGATCCCACACCGCGCAGCAATATTCTAACAGAGGACGAACGAGTGTAGTCTCTTTAGTGGACTTGTTGCATCTTCTAAGTGTCCTGCCAATGAAACGCAACCTTTGGCTCGCCTTCCCCACAATATTACCTATGCGGTCTTTCCAACTGAAGTTGTTCGTAATTTTAACACCCAGGTACTTAGTTGAATTGGCAGCCTTGAGAATTGTACTATTTATCGAGTAATCGAATTCCAACGGATTTCTTTTGGAACTCATGTGGATCACCTCACACTTTTCGTTATTTAGCGTCAACTGCCACCTGCCACACCATACAGAAATCTTTTCTAAATCGTTTTGCAACTGATACTGGTCTTCGGATGACCTTACTAGACGGTAAATTACAGCAACAACCTAAGAGAACTGCTCAAATTGTCACCCAGATCATTTATATAGATCAGGAACAGCAGAGGTCCCAGGACGCTTCCCTGGGGAACACCTGATATCACTTCAGTTTTACTCGATGATTTGCCGTCTATTACTACGAACTGCGACCTTCCTGATAGGAAATCACGAATCCAGTCGCACAACTGAGACGATACCCCATAGGCCCGCAGCTTGACCAGAAGTCGCTTGTGAGGAACGGTGTCAAAAGCTTTCCGGAAATGTAGAAATACGAAATCAACTTGAAATCCCCTGTCGATAAGGGACATTACTTCGTGCGAATAAAGAGCTAGCTGCGTTGTAAAAGACCAATGTTTTCCGAAACCGTGCTGATTACGTATCAATAGATCGTTCCCTTCGAGGTGATTCATAATGTTTGAATACAGTATATGCTCCAAACCCTACTGCAAACCTACGTCAATGATATAGGTCTGTAGTTCGATGGATTAAACACTGGTGCGACCTGCGCAATTTTCCAATCTGTAGGTACAGAGCTACCGGTGAGCGAGCGGTTGTATATGATTGCTAAGTAGGGAGCTATTGTATCAGCGTAACCTGAAAGGAACCTAATCGGTATACAATCTGGACCTGAAGACTTGCCCGTATCAAGCGATTTGAGTTGCTTCGCAACGCCTAAGGTATCTACTTCTAAGAAACTCTTGCTAGCAGCTGTGCAATGATATGGTCTCATTTTCGATTTCTGAAAGGGATACCGTGAACCCTTCAGGTTATGGAACAAGTTGTCGGTAACCTCGACTGCCACTATAGGGACGCAGCTACACCGACGCCGGGTCGCTCCTCCAGCGACTGGAAATGGCGAATCGATAAATATCTTCCCGAGGGAGCTGGTCCCTCCCGGTTCACTTCGCCGTTGGCAGCCCCGTCTCCCTGGAACTCGTATCCCGCGAGAATTCCCGCTGGTACGGAGGGCCAGGGAGGATGCGCGCCGCTGGCCACCCAGACAGCAGAGGACATGGCTGCTAGCTGGCCCGCGAGCAGACAAGGCCGTGCGTGTCTCTTCCGCACAGCCGCTATCGTCTGCGCGTCCGCCCATGCTCTCGTGTCCGAACTAGCTGCGTCCGCTTACACCGCATTCTCTACCTGGATTCAGCACATCTGTCCACGCTTGTTTTCTAACCGCTTTCACTTTCACAAATAATACACGAAGTGTTATTTAGCTCTACACGTCGTTTGCGAAGTTTCACCACTATTTCTTCCTCACAAAAAGGCCTCTCTTTCTAAAGATGCGTTTATATGGACCAGATTTTAAAGCAAAGAGAAGTGGTTATATACCCCAGCGGTCAAGGCGAGTCCTCGCAATAAACAAAAAAATGGTTCAAATGGCTCTGAGCACAATGGGACGTAACTGCTAATGTCATCAGTCCCCTAGAACTTAGAACTACTTAAACCTAACTAACCCAAGGACATCACACACATCCATGCCCGAGGCAGGATACGAACCTGCGACCGTAGCGGTCGCGCGGTTCCAGACTGTAGCACCTAGAACCGCTCGGTCACTCCGGCCGGCCTCGCAATAAACAGCACATCTTGTTTCGAGTAGCTGGCTGTCACGAATTTGTCACTACATATTAACTTGAAAAGTATTTTTTTTTTCAAAGAACACTACCTGTGCTATTGAAAGACGAAAACCACGCAGTATAGTGTGGCGACTGTGTTGGTGTCAAATTTGCTGCAGTTGGCTACAATAAACGGCGGTATGGCCGGACAATATTGCTGATGGATCAGACTGCTGCAGATAGCTGTGGTCCAGATCTTACCGATGTTGTCCACCATGCGTGGAAAATATTCCGTGACCGGGCCATATTCTACCTCTGTCTTTATGACAATCTGGCCATTCGCGTCGACAAAACGTCAGAAAGTTTTTAAACAAATGTCTGCCGAAGATCCCAAGACAGAAGCCATCAAGCAATAAGTCAACAAGCGGTCACGAAGCCTCAACAGTTTTGCATTTCACTGTTATTTCAAACTTGTCTTAATGAATTCGTTGACTACTCTTACCAAAGTGCTGCAAACATATGGTACCAAGACGCATTTCGGTGAAATGTGTGCTTTAGAAGGACAACACCAAGCTAAAGTATGAATCACCACAGCCAATCAAGTCGTATTTGGTGTACAGTCTCTCTCATATTGTTATTGATCTTAACAAGTCTCAGACCACTGCTTTTACTATCAAAATATATGTCAACATTCTGGCGAAATTCTGGAAAAAGTATGTATCCATAATCATTTAACGAGTTAAAATTTCGGAAGCAGTTCAGTTACTTAAAAATGAACGCATCCAAAAAGCCTGAATTCTCGTGTTCTGGCTCACTTTTTTCCATGCGGAATGCGAAAGCTGAGAACTGCGCTCAATTGCGGTAGCTCGCTTTCGTTTCATTTCGCGGCAAAACTGCAGTCCGCCTAAACACTTTTGGCTCAATACTGTACTCCATAAACAATGCTGAGCAGGAGTAGCCGGCAATTTTGTCGATCATGTGGCTGCAACTTACGTGGCAGGCAATGTTGCCCTACGACATGCACGACAACACACCATTTCTAAGCCTCTTGTAAGCGTGCCTTACCCTCATACAATGAAGTCTTTCACGACCGACTGTCTTAGTTGTTTGTAAATCGGAACATTCACTTCTATCGTCAATGAGCCTGATGGTCAAGTGTGAGACAGAAATTACAGCGGCCATCGCGTAATTTTGGTCTTCTGTATTCCTACATGCTTTTATTGCGTGTATCTTAATGTCGTTTCCAAATGATCAACTGTAGATTTTCGCCACTTTAACTTTCGCAAGCCACAATAAGGCGTGTGGCTCAGCGTACACATTACCATTAGGTCCCTCTTTTCCAGTTTGAAAACCGGATAATTCACTGGAGAAACGAGCAACTTCATTTCTCTAATTTCACAGTCACCATCAGTCATTCGCAAATCACTAAAAAGTGCGTGGCAGAGAGTATTTATGCTGAAACTTCCTGGCAGATTAAAACTGTGTGCCCGACCGAGACTCGAACTCGGGTCCCGCGAAAGGCAAAGGTCCCGAGTTCGAGTCTCGGTCGGGCACACAGTTTTAATCTGCCAGGAAGTTTCATATCAGCGCACACTCCGCTGAAGAGTGCAAATCTCATTCTGGAAACATCCCCCAGGCTGTGGCTAAGCCATGTCTCCGCTATATCCTTTCTTTCAGGAGTGCTAGTTCTGCAAGGTTCGCAGGAGAGCTTCTGTAAAGTTTGGAAGGTAGGAGACGAGGTACTGGCAGAAGTAAAGGTGTGAATACCGGGCGTGAGTCGTGCTTCGGTAGCTCAGTTGGTAGAGCACTTGCCCGCGAAAGGCAAAGGTCCCGAGTTCGAGTCTCGGTCTGGCACACAGTTTTAATCTGCCAGGAAGTTTCATATCAGCGCACACTCCGCTGCAGAGTGAAAATCTCATTCTGGAGTATTTATGCTGCTGTACCATACATTCACGGATGCTGCCTAATGCGAATGCTTACTGCTATGTCTCCGTGAGAGCAGTTAATATCACAACACCATTTTCATAGTCTTTTCGAGAACTATCCTGAAGAATAACCGTAAACCCTCCCCAAAAATTTAGTAGTTATTATTTTCTAGGTAAGTTTTCGTCGTATATTATCCCTCTTCCCGCAAAAGTCTGCACTATAAATTTTTGTCATTTATTCTATTCTCAACGAGCAGTTACGTAACCATATGCCATGTGCTTCGTCCTCCTCTTTATATGCTAGACACACCTTATTACGTAAACTGACATGGCCCCTGCATAGGTCTCCTTGAGAGTATATGCCTAAGAAGATTTTCGTAAATAATCTCTTTCGTAGGGTGTTACCCGGTATTCTACCAAAGCCCCAAGCACGCCATTTTCTTTAAATGTAACTGAATTTGTATGGGTTTTTCGATTTCTGTTTGCATATACAGTTACTCCGCCATACTTGCAAGACTAACTCCAGGTGTGACATGCAGATTGTGTAACCAGATTCATAGAGTGCGGAAGTGAGCTTCTCGTTACATTAAGAGCTGGTTGTCAATCTTCGAACTAAGATGAGATTTTTTGAAGATCAAATAAAAAATTACACTCAGAATCACTTCGATTTCTGTAAAGAACCTCCGACCACAATTACGTGCTGTATTCGGCCTGCCGAGAAATTTTCAAGACAAACGCTAAAATGTCCAGCACGAAAGTATTTTCCTTTTGTAGTGATTGGCATGGTAGTGACGCTATAGTACTTCGAAAGTCTAGAAACACAGAATCCTCATTACTAAACCTGTCCATAGCTCTTAGAGTAGTATGTGTTAAGAGCACGAACTGACTTTTGTATTTTCTGTGTTTTCAAATTGCGTTGTGGTTGTCCTGGAAGTCATCTCATCAGACGCAGGTCACTATCGTTGGAAAAGTATGTTCAAGAATTATGCTACAAACAGAACTGAGTCACATACTACGGCACTTTCTCACTACGGAATATGGACGTGGTTGGTATGTTCGGAAAGTTAATTTCTGGAGTTTTGAGAATAGCATATTGCCTTTGGTATGGCCCTTCGACTGTTTGTTGCAAAAAACATACACCGCACACCGCATATCTATTTATAAACATTAACAACAAATGATCAACTAACTGAAAAAACAACGAAAGCTACAAACGCAATTTCTTTAATCTTCATACGGTTGCAGAGCGTATGACGCTTGCCTGCTACATGGTCAAATCCTTTTCTGACAAGGAATTACGTAATGTGGAATATTGATAGGGAAACGCCATGTGTTCCTATTCGGAAGTGTAGGAAAGTACTCATAAATTACCAAAATTGGAGGTTATGAGGTAATGTCACAAATAACTTACGTATTGGTAGCGTGCCTTCCCAGTCAATGCACTAGACTCACCTGAAAAAGAAAGAAAAGAGATATGTAAGTTACAGTAAGCTCTAGAAACTGTTACCACACATCAAAAAGGATATAAAAAGACTGTAAAGATCATACACTAACGTACGCTCAACATCCGTAATAGTAGATCCAACGGCCTCCTTTGACAGCATTGGTGGAAGTAGCTGCCGTTGATCACCGGCGTCTTATATTAACAAAACAGGCAATGACTGCTACTGCAAGGGTAACGAAAAGTTCTCGTAACTATAAAATATACAAATGAACATTAAAGTAATGAAGGGAGAACTGAATGCGCTAATCTGAGCCGTCTCTCGATTAAAAGAAAAATCAAAACAAAAATTTCCTACAGCACCAAATCATTTCGATTTACACGATGTTCGCTCTTAGTCAATAATATTGTGACGAGCGTAAGACAAATTGAAAATAAAAGAAGACGTTATTTCCTCGGCATGCTAATGTCAAAGTAATTGTATCCGCAGAAGCTGCTGGTACTATATGGAGTAACTAATTTGCCCCGCGCCTGTTAGTTAGGCTACTCCAAACGCGTAAGATATAACAGGGTTGCATATACATCAGGCGATACTCTCGCACTACCAGTTCAGCTGGATGCCGCTAATCCGCGATTGAGGAGAGAAAGTAACAAGGCCAACACGTGAGCTGTGACAACAGACAGAAATATTACACATAATTTATCACTGTCAGCTGAGTTTATGCAAGAAGATCGTAACACGCTACACTGCCTTTCCCATTCAGTTTTTCGATATGAATACCATACTAAATGTACCCAATCAATTGCATACAACAGTTCCATAATGTAATCACAGTAGTTGAACACGTTAATATTTCTGTAAATATGAACTGATATCAAATGCAATGAAATGAATGGATAGATGCAGTTGAAATCAATGAAAATGCAAGCCGTTCATATCTGCTGAAGTCGCAATGTAATGAATATGTTGTTTTTATTGAAAATTCGATACATTCATATCATTTGGTAATATTTAATTAGTTCGTAAATATTGCTTGTGGCAGGGTGATCCACAGCCTTCCACCGACTCCATTCTCAGTGGTGCTGTTCTACTCCAACATAGCTCGTAAGAGACCCTCGGGTCTTGTGTTGGGAAATCACAAGCGGAAGTGTCGGTGACTAAGAGAGTGAGAGTCCGCTCTGGAGGAGTGGTTATATAGCCCAGCGGTCAAGGCCAGTGTTCGCAATAAACAGAACATCTGGTTTCCAGCAGCTGGCTGGCACGAATTTGTCGCTACATATTAACTTGAAAAGGATATTTTTTTTTCAAAGAATATTACCTGTGCTTTCGAAAGTCGAAAACCAGGCAATATGGTATGTCCATGGGGACGAGATCCCTCATGCACAACCAGTCTTTTTGAAGCAGCTCAATTGTTCTTTACGGTGCAGTTCAAAAATCACGTACAATCTACATCGAAAAAATTGATGAAACGTGTTCAGAATTGCAGCAGGAGGCGATGGTTTCAGACTGGTGCTTCAGCTTGGGCCTTAAAGAGTTCAGTGCTGGGATGGTCACTTTTCAGTGTTAAATTTTAATATGGAAAACCTGATACGCCATGGGTAAGCCATTTTCTGCAGAAATTGCTCTCTCACCGTGACTAGTGCGACAAGATGTACGTTGGAACCTGTGGCACCTCCTGAAGTAAAACGTACGGACAGTTAAAGATAAGAATTTTGAACCTGGCCCATGGTAGATTACGTGCAAAAATGAAAACAAACGCAAGAAAAGAAAGGAGAATTACCGTATGCAGCTCCTTCAACGAAGAGTTCACCAGAAACGGAGCATTACTAGAATTGCGGAAACGTTGGGAAGGCAGTCGCCGTACGCTTTCCAAAGAATATGCCCGACAGTGACGAGGTCATTAGAGACACTGCAGCCTTTGCACAACCAAATAAAAAACACATTGGATTATCTTTGTGATTATTCAAAGAAGTCACTGTAGTAACTGGCAATACAAAATAACAATAGCTCATGTTAAAGCGCAACCGCTGGATGCATTACGTGTACCCACATCTCGCCATATGATGGTACGACTGCATTTTCGAACATGATGTTTTGATGGCCCATGTGTTGTGTTGTGGGATAGCATACCGTCGCATAAGCGTACTCGACTTTGTAATATTTCTGGCATAGTCAGCCATCATATTGGACTCCAAGAAGCTGCCCCCAGAGCAGTGGAGATGCAAGAAGTATATAGATGACGAAATGTGGTGTGAGGTACCTGTGACAGATGTTAGATTCGGTACCATTCTCGTGAGAAAGACCGCCTGCATAATGCTACTGCTCTGTGATTGGCTGCTGTCTTCGGAGCAAGGGCGCCAAAACGTTAAAGTATAATTATTATTATTTGTTAAACTACTCATTGGAATGACTTCACTTTTTAATGTAAATGTCTCTCAACAGCTATCAATCAGTCATTTCAGAATTATTAAAAACAATTTAGATCAAAAACAAAAGACTGACGAAATTGCTGACGAAGCGTGTCACGTGCGGGTCACGCCTTTTCTGGTATGGCACGCAATGTGTTTCGGGCTGTTCGTCACTCTGGATTAGACAGTCGAGAAGAACAGACACTGTCGCAGGAGGTGTTTGCCAGTATTCAGTATTAAAAGATTCACTCCGGTTGTCATGAGGCACAGACACGTGCCACAAATAGTGTAAAGATACATTTTCGTAAACATTGTGTTTGATCATGCACTTTGCTGTATCAGAAGGTGTTGTATTAAGATCATGTATTCTCGTGTGGCTATATTGAAGTAAGCGAGTGGCATCCTAAAGAAGTGATACATTATTTCAGAACAGAACCTCGCTAAAAGTCAGTTTCAGCCTCCCCAAGATACAGAACCTACCACCTGCGTGCTGTTTTCTGCGCTGGTGACATCAACTTGAAAACAGCAGGTTAGTGAACTATAACAGAACCTTCGTATTCCACACAGTGCAGTGGAAACAACTAGGCGCCTCACGTGTACTGCATGCACAGAACAAATGTGCTCAGTGACACGTCATCTGCAGTAATGCAGAGGAGGTAAAGGAGGATGATCGTTATTAACACCAACAATCAATTCTTTCTTTCTTTCTTGCCGTAACTTCCACATCTTTGAACACGGTACACTCGAGGTCAACGTTATTGTGAGGCTGTACCCTTTCCCCACGTCGTCTCTTCAGCGGTGTATTTGGCCCTGACGTCATTTTTGTGGATGACAATGCGCGACCGCATCAAACATCGCAGTCGGAGGAGCTCTTGTATGGAGTGGATGTACGAGGAATGGACTGTCTGCCCGCTCCCTCGGCTCCATATCGAGCAACTGAGCGATTCCGCAGAGAGACGTACTGCAGTATATACAAGTGCACGGCGATCCAGCACTTGTCAAGCGCGCTGGTGACGGGATGAAATGCTTTAACACAAGTACTTGCCAGCCTTGCGGCTAGCGTAGGAGCATGTTGGAGAGCGCGTGCTGCCCTACGTGGTGATCATACACCTTACTAACAAGGAAAGCTCCCTATCGCACCCCCTCAGATTTAGTTATAAGTTGGCACAGGGATAGGCCTTGAAAAACTAAACACAGATCAATCGAGAAAACAGGAAGAAGTTGTGTGGAACTATGAAAAAATTAAGCAAAATATACGAACTGAGTAGTCCATGTGCAAGCTAGGCAACAACAAGGAGAGCGTGAACTTACGAGCGCCGTGGTCCCGTGGTTAGCGTGAGCAGCTACGGAACGAGAGGTCCTTCGTTCAAGTCTTCCCTCGAGTGAAAAGTTTAATTTTTTATTTTCAGACAATTATCAAAGTTCAGGCACTCACACATAATCAACTTCGCTTTCCAAAATTCCAGGACATGTTCAGATTTGCTTGGACATATGCACGATTTGACGGTCTACACACGGAAACATTTGAAAACGTAAAAACACATATGTTTTGACGGAGCACAGGGAAAACTGTGCGACTGTGAAACTGTTGCATTCATTTGTTGCAGTTTATGTGACAAACTCTTATGTTTTCATCACTTTTTTGGGAGTGATTATCACATCCACAAGAAAACCTAAATCGGGCAAGGTAGAAGAATCTTTTTACCCATTCGCCAAGTGTGCAAGTTTTGTGGGTCGACAACATATTCCTGTCATGTGACGCACATGCCGTCACCAGTGTCGTATAGAATATATCAAACGTGTTTTCCTGTGGAGGAATCGGTTGACCTATGAGCTTGCAATCAAATGTTTTCGGTTCCTATTGGAGGCGCACGTCCTTTCGTCTACTAATCGCACGGTTTTGCGGTGCGGTCGCAAAACACAGACACTAAACTTATTACAGTGAACAGAGACGTCAATGAATGAACGGACAGATCGTAACTTTGCGAAAATAAAGAAAGTAAAATTTTCACTTGAGGGAAGACTTGAACCGAGGGGACCTATCGTTCCACAGCTGCTCATTCTCACCACACTAAACTTATTACAGTGAACAGAGACGTCAATGAATGAACGGACAGATCGTAACTTTGCGAAAATAAAGAAAGTAAAATTTTCACTTGAGGGAAGACTTGAACCGAGGGGACCTATCGTTCCACAGCTGCTCATTCTCACCACGGGACCACGGCGCTGCTCAGCTCACGTTATCCTTGATGTTGCTTATCTTGCGCATGGACTACTCAGTTTGTATATTTTGCTTATTTTTTCATAGTTCCACACAACTTCTTCCTGTTTTCTCGATTGATCTGTGTTCAGTTTTTCAAGGCCTATCCACTGTGCCAACTTATAACTAAATCTGAGGGCGGTGCGATGGGGAGGTTCCCTTGTAAGAACCATGTCATGCCGTTTATAAAGACCAGAGGTCCTTCAAAAATCGTGATTAGCTCCATGTAATTCCGGTCTTTGACTAAAAGTGTAATTTCTGTTCGTCTCATTGTGCATTTTTTTCAGTTACCTTCTGGGGTAAACTGTAGCAGTTCTTTCTAACTATCGTTCAAGTTCCATCGGAGCTACGTCACTTGGCACTGATACTTCACGCGTAAATTCCTTTCTTCCTTACGTTTTGCACAGACGTGTATATCGGTCGTAACAGTCTTGCTTGCTAGATGCTTTTCGCTACGAACCAGAATGATATGATGTTAGCAGCCGTGAAATCGGCTATGGTCTAAATGAAGTAGTAGTTTAATGAACTTGTGACCGTTGGAACTACACTCATGCTCGTAAATTAAGGATAACTGCAGAATGTGGTGCCACACAACTAGCGTTAATAGCAAAGGCACATAGGGAACACACACGACACAGATCTGTAAGTCCACGGCATTGGTGATAAGTTGATAAAACCGTCCCGAAACACATGTGCTACAAAACGCCACAGTTTTCTGCGTATGTACCCCGACATCAACATAGGATATGATCACCATGCACACGTACACAGGCCGCACAACGGGTTGTCATACTCTGGATCAGGTGGTCGAGCAGCTGCTGGGTATAGCCTCCATTCTTGCATCAGTGCCTGTCGGAGCTCCTCAAGTGTCCTAGGGGCTTGAAGACGTGCAGCGATACGTCGACCGAGAGCATCCCAAACGTGCTCGATGGGGTTTACGTATGGAGAACAGGCAGGCCACTCCATTCAACTGATATCTTCTGTATCAAGGTACTCCACGATGGCAGCTCGGTGAGGCCGAGCGTTATCATCCATAGAGGAAGGTGGGACCCACAGCACCCTTGAAAAGGCGGACATACTAGTGCAAAATTACATCCCGATACACCTGACCTGTTACAGTTCCTCTGTCAAAGACAAGCAGGGGTGTACGTGCACCAATCATAATCCCATCCCACACCGTCAAACTACGACCTCCATACAGGTCCCTTTCAAGGACATTAAGAGTTTGGTATCTGGTTCCTGGTTCACGCCCGATGAAAACCCGGCGAGAATCACTGTTCAGACTATACCTGGACTCGTCCGTGAACATAACCTGTGACTACTGTTCCAATGACCATGTACTGTGTTCTTGACACCAGGCTTTACGGGCTCTCCTGTGACCAGGGCGAATAAACCATGTCTGTTCAGTGTTTGTAGACTGAGTGTCTGGAGCCAACTGTTAAAGTGGCTGCGGTAAGGTCCCGAGCCGTCTGCGGGCAGTGATGGTGAGATATCGGTCTTCTTGTGGTGTCCCGTACTGTAGCGCCTGGGCACGTTTCCTGTCTGCTGGAATCGTTGCCATAATCTTGAGATCACACTTTGTGGCACACGGAGGACCCATGCTACGACCTGCTGTGTTTGACCAGCCTCCTGTCGCTGGTATTCTACCCCTCATAACGTCATCAATATGTGTTCTTTGAGCCATTTTGAACACATAGTCACCATTAGAACATCTGAAAACGTCTGCACACTTACTCGCTGCACCGTACTCTAACATGCACCAACACACCGCTGTGTATGTGGACTGCTGCCAGCGCCACCGTGCGACGACCACGCGTCAAATGCACCGCATGGTCGTACCCCGAGGTGATTTAAAACCGCAAACCACCCACCACAGTGTTGTTTCACCATGTATCAGCATTATCCTTAATTTACGAGCATGAGTGTACAATTCACCAGACTACATAAATAGTGCTCAACACGACGAAGATGATGTGCGGCAATGCTCTATTTTCTGCGTAGTAGTGCTCCCTGCCAACCCTAAACATGAGAGACGCTAATGGCGCAAATGTTGACGTTGGTCGAGATGTGCGGAGCCATACGTAACAGCTGGCTCGTTCCTCACGGCCGCAGCTGCGCGGACCTGAGTTTACAGCCTGGAAAACAAGCGCTGGGCGGGACGCGGAGAGAGGGACAGCGTTTACTTAGGCCGCGGTGACTCACCACCTTCGTGAAGAACTCACACTCAGGACCACCCTGCCGCGGAATGTTCTCGAGTGTGAAAACACGGAGAAGCAGCGTCGTCATCTTCTCGTGTATCACTAGTGGGTCGCAGATTTATTTCAGTACTTCTTTAGCGACACGCAAACACACGGCTATTCTAGGTACAGACGAAATAAGCAAATAATCCTATCAAACCTAGGCTCGAAAACCAATGATCTCCCCGATACGACGTACTACGACTGAGTACTGAGCACCTTGTAACGGAGTCCCCGGGGATCGAAATTGCAGATATGCACTTGGGGAGAAACACATTACAAAAAGTGTTCCACAAGGCTACAGTTCATGTGAAGGCAGGTTTACAGAGAGACAGAGAGAAAGACACACACACAGAGAGAGAGAGAGAGAGAGAGAGAGAGAGAGAGGCGGGAGGGTGGGGAAGGGAGGGAGAATGGGGTGTGGGTGGGGGCTAAGATGAAATCATGGAGATATTAATCTTTTCAGTGATGGCAAAAAAAAGTGAATAATGCTTCTATCTTGTACAAAAGATAATATAAGGGGCATTCAAATGAAATCCGGTCCCTAGTGGAAAGTAACGGTAACGATTTTATTAACTCAAAAATGTAGTTATACGCAGTACACATACTCAAAAATAGTCGCCAAAACTGTTGGCACATTTATCACATTGCGACACTAGCCGGTCGATTCCATCCGTGAAGAAGCTAGTAGGCTGCTGTCGGACCCAGGCCTGAACCCAACGAATCGATGGCCGCGAATAGCTTGTTTTACAGGTACAAAGTCATATGGTGAAAGGTCGGGACTGTATGGTGGATGTTCCAGCGTTTCCCACCGAAAATGCTGCAATGTCGTCTTCACCGCATTGGCCGTGTGTGGGCTGGCATCATCATGCAGGAGTATAAAGCCATTGGACAACATGACAACATGCCTAGGCGTTTCGACTTGATGGGTCGTCTAAGGTTCTGTAAAGTGGCGTGATAACGCTGGGCACTGATGGTGGTTCCCCGTTCCAGGAACAAGCAGTTGGTCCTTCTGGTCAAAAAAGGAGGACATCATGACATTAGCAGAACTGGTGTGCACGGCCTTTGATTTCTTTGGAGGCGGAGATGTCCACTGTTTGCTCTGAATTCCTTCTCATGATAACGTTGCAGATGATCGAAACACAGCGCCATTCGAGTATTGCGCTGCTCGGCCGTCAGTTGATGGGGAACGCATTGCGCACAGATTTTTCGAAAGTTCAAAAAATGTGTGTGAAATCTTATGGGACTTAACTGCTAAGGTCATCAGTCCCTAAGCTTACACACTACTTAACCTAAATTATCCTAAGGGCCGGCCGAAGTGGCCGTTCGGCTCTAGGCGCTGCAGTCTGGAACCGCGAGACCGCTACGGTCGCAGGTTCGAGTCCTGCCTCGGGCATGTATGTGTGTGATGTCCTTAGGTTAATTAGGTTCAACTAGTTCTAAGTTCTAGGGGACTAATGACCTCAGCAGTTGAGTCCCATAGTGCTCAGAGCCATTTGAACCATTTTTTATCCTAAGGACAAACACACACACCCATGCCCGAGGGAGGACTCGAACCTCCGCCGGGACCATCGAAAGTTGAAGTGTTGATGCATTATGGTGTGGGTGGTGCCCACGCTAATACCCAGTAACCGATGAATCTCGCCCACGGTGATTCTGCGGTTATCCAAGACTAAAGCATTCACTTCTGCAACCATTTCCGGTGTGATGACACGATGGGCCTGTCCAGGACGAGCATCGCCTTCCAGTGACTCTGCGCCCCTCAAGGAATCGTTTGCGCCGTTCCACAACACTTGAACGACTCACACTGTACCCACCGCACACAGCCTTCATCTGTCGATACATTTCACTGCCTCAAACTCCCTCGGCCGTCAAAGATCGAATCACTCCTCGCTGTTCCTGCTTGCTCGCCTGCATGTTCGGTAGTGGACGATAACTTGTGTGAGCACCTTCTCTTCGGTGTGAAACCACACTGGCGCTATGCAACATCAAACGGCGCGCCCGCGTCAGTCTCTCTGCCAGTAGACGGCGCCACCATACCCGCAGTCACGTGGTGCCACCTTAAGTGTAAGACAAAGATGCACTGACCAGGTTTCATTTGAATGAACCTCATAGAATTAGTTTGTTTACTACCCATTACGTTTCAGCAGTTCGTGTGCTATCTTCCGTGTTTGCTGTTATTACTATTATTGTGGTGTGGGCAACGGTCAGGTATTACTTCAGGTTACGGCCGGTATTGGTCAAGGGAATTCTAACGGCACAACGGACCGTCACGGATATCCAGCGTACTCGTGAGTTGCCTCTCATCCCAGAGTAGAGTGATGCCATTTTTCAATAAGACAGTGCTCGTCCACACGTAGGAAGTGGCTCTAGAAACTAACTGCTTGATGTTGAGGTACTCTAGCGGCCTGCGAGGTCGCCATATCTGTCCCCGATAGAACGTTGTGAGGCCAAAACGGGTGTCAACTTCGTCCCAGAGCCAGGATCCAATATATCAAGGACGAGTTACAACAAATGTGGGCGAGCTTGCCTCAGGAAAGGATACAATGGCCTAAAGACAGCCTTCCCATCCGAATGAGTGCAAGCTTCAAGGCCAGAGGTGTGTGTGTGTGTGTGTGTGTGTGTGTGTGTGTGTGTGTGTGTGTGTGTGCAGCGTCACACTGGTAAGCGATCTCGCAGTACCAAAGTGCTTTGTAAACTTGCCTCACTGCCACACTGTCATTAAATTACTCCACAATTCTACCCATGATTAACTGAAACAAGATCACATAATACCGTCTTTACCCGGGAATTTTTCACTTCCTTCGTTTTCCCCTTCTGGGTGTTTTAATTTATTTTTCTCAGGTCTAGTATGTTCCTGATTGTAAAAATTTGAAAGTGAATCTCTGGGTTCTAAGACTATTTTAAGTGAACGAAGAAACGGTTTCAGAGAGTGCAATTCCAGCCGAAGTTAATTTCTTACACTCAACAAAGACAACACTACACACAGATTTTCATACAACAGAACTGGGATTGTTTAGGTGAAAAGAGAGTGTGGTTACGATTGAAACAAGTCTGCTTACCAGCCACAATTTGTTTTATTTCCAGCATGCGTTTGAGAGGCTTAAACTTGAAACGTCCCCTTCGAAAAATTACCAATGACTGTGCTGGTAAACTACGTCATCTGACACAAAGACAGCTGAATAAAATTGAACGTACTCAGACAGTTCTCTCCTTACTTATTCTGATGAACACTAAACTGACACACATTTTTTTTTCAGCGCAACGCAATCTGACTTTCAATAACCCCTATGAAAGAATGGCCCCGACTAACAATAACCTATACCTTTCATGAATCACTTACCTCACAAAAATCTTCGTTACTCGAACTACTGCAATACAGCGAGCGCCAATACTGCCAGATAAATAAAAGATATATATATATCAAATCATGACATCGATCTTTACAAATTTCCTTTTTCTGACGGACACAAGTCCAGATCGTCCGCTTATAGCGACGTCCACATCTACCACTGCTGGCGGCTGGCGGCTCACCTCCAACAGCGCAACGCTACGCGCTGTTCACATCCAACTCCCCAACACTCCAATAGCCAATATTCCAACAATGCCAACCAGCCACAGACTGCAGACAACACACTCAGTGATTTTCATACAGAGCGCTACCAACGTAAAAACCTGAACAGCATACTTACAACCCCCACCGTCAGGTCAATTTATGTCAGTTAATACATCATGTAAGTGTTGTGTGTACGACTGTCTGGTAGCCTGTGACTTCAATCCTAAATAAGCAATGTATATTTAGGGCGACAAAACATGTGGAGAGCTGTGGGAGGGAATTAGCATCATGCACGGTTGGATATTTCATTATTTACAGATTTTTACTTCCAAGATCCCAGAAATGTGCGTTGGTTTGCCATTTAGTCAGGAGGACAGCGACGGTAATAATATTTCTATCATTCCTTTTCATTATCGTTTGTTGAGTCTCCACGCACGGAAGTGGAAACGATAAACTAATTGGCTCCTATTTGGGCAGAAGGAAGCGGAGGTAGCGCCGCCGCAGGCTACAATATTCAATCACGCTAATGGGAGTGAAGGGAGCGGAGTGGGAGCGGGTGGGGGAGGGGGTAAGAGGGGAGAGCGCGCACGTGGGCAGGGATGTACACGTAGAGCTGAGCAGGGCCCAGCTACTGCGGCTGGCGCGCTTTGCGCACCCCTGTCCACTCGACACCCCTGGGGCAGCCGCAGGCCGCACAACTCAATTTACAGAGGGCGTGGTCCCTGTAAACATCACACGCCTGCTGCCGCTGCGTGCTGCTGCGGCATCCATTCAAAAGAGAGCTCAGCCAAGTCCCGGAGAGACGTTGAAAGGCACAGCGGCGGCGGGGCGAGCGCCTTATATTCGCGAGCCATTCAAATGAGCCGAGCGCACAGCTGCACAGGGGGCCGCTCATTTCCTGCTCACTTGGACGCACGGCTCTGCTCTCCTAGCCCTTCCAAGTCGCGATGACTACACTTCACTCCCACTGGACCACTCACCAACATATCGAAACAACTAATCTAATGAACTGAAATCACTACACCAATAGCATGACGAAAGTCTTTTTGCAAATGCTTTGCCGAGTGCAGTGGCACAACGATCACAACTTGTGTCTTGGCCAGGGGGAGCAATTGGGGCTCCACAGAACAGCCAGAGCGCTAGGAGACAGATGAGAAACACTTCTTATTCTGCTCGATGCCTGACGTATTGTAGTGCAAGTGGTCTGCTTCGTATGTGTCGAGTGTGTAGTTTTTAGTTTTCGTTGACGTCCTGTGAATCTTTGTACTGTGGTTAAAGATCGACGTTTTTCTTCTTCTTGAATCCGACCTAGTGCTGTACCATCACAGAAATAATATACGAAAGTAAAAAATTCACATGTACAGGGTGCGGGAAAAGTTAAAATTACACCGATAACTTGAGAAAACAGGAACAAACGGTTCAAATCGCTCTGAGCCGCACGGGATAAGCCGAGCGGTCTGAGGCGCTGCAGTCATGGACTGTGCGGCTGGTCCTGGCAGAGGTTCGAGTCCTCCCTCGGGCATGGGTGTGTGTGTTTGTCCTTAGAATAATTTAGTTTACGTAGTGTGCAAGCTTAGGGACTGGTGACCTTAGCAGTTAAGTCCCATAAGATATTTAAAAAAATGGCTCTGAGCACTATGGGACTTAACATCTGAGGTCATCAGTCACATAGAACTTAGAACCACTTAAACCTAACTACCCTAAGGACATCACACACACACATACATACATGCCCGAGACAGGATTCGAACCTGCGACCGTAGCAGTCGCGCGGTTCCGAACTGAGGCGCCTAGAAGCGCTTGGCCACCGAGGCCGGAATTACAGGAACATCCAGAAATATTAGGCGTATCGTTTCGCAGTTAAAGGTGCAAATACACTACGCTACAGAATTTTGAATCACTTTTTCGAATCACTGTAATTGCCACCCGTTTCGACGCTTAAGTTTGACATTTTTCTTAAAGGTGTGTGCAACCTCCCTCTGTAATGGTCCAAGGATGCGAGCGACGTCATCCTCGGGCTTGGCGTCGCTTCAAACAGCGAGGTGGAGGCACATGCAAATAAAAGGTCAGAGCTCAGGAGTTCATAGCTGTACGATGCCACACTGTCATTAAATTACTCCACAATTCTGCCCATGATTAACCTAATGGCTACTTTAGACGGGACGTCATTGTGTCTCATATACGGGGATGGCCATAAAGTTTTAATCATCACTTCGAGAATGTGGTATCAATAGCTACGATGCCACGGCGTAGGTACAAGTTCTTAGGTTGGCACTACGAGAGCGGACGATCCACACCGACGACAGCGCCCGCTAGCCTGCGCTGTGCAGCTCTACGAGCGCCGCTCCAGATTCAGCCCACTTGATGACGAGCAGACGACCAACCAACATTGTTTCATTTTCATAGTGGGCGAGCCACTACAGATTTTGCCTGTCTCACTTCTGTTAGCTTTGATACATACGGCTTCGCTTCCTCAGTGCAAAGTTATGTATTCACGTTTATTATTGTGTTGAGATATAGTAAAGCCACTTTTACTTTAATTGCAGTAGCGAGAGTTCAACTTCACCGGCTCCTCCTAGCTTCCTACATTCGGCCTACCCTTCAGTTTACAGGAGCAGACCCACGCGCCGCCTTGCAGGCGGGATAAAAAAGAGAAAATCAAGCTGCGACCACGAAAATATTCACCCTTCAATATTATACGTTTTTCACAGCGATAGATGAAATGCCGAAGGCCTTGGTTGTTGAAGACTACATTTTGAGTGCTCAGGAACGTTCCACCTCCAAAATTAGCTCCTAGTCCTTCTGGAAATGTCTGCCACGCAATGATTTGGTTCAAATGGCTCTGAGCACTATGCGATTTAACTTCTGAGGTCATCAGTCGCCTAGAACTTAGAACTAATTAAACCTAACTAACCTAAGGACATCACACACATCCATGCCCGAAGCACGATTCGAACCTGCGACCGTAGCGGTCGCCCGGATCCAGACTGTAGCGCCTAGAACCGCACGGCCACTCCGGGCGGCCGCAATGATTTCTTAAGCCGAAGTTAACAGAAAGAATGCGTCGGGCGCCATGTAAGGAGAATTCCGTGGACGACGCAGTATTTGATAGCCTAATGAACGTGTCCCTAAGGAATGTGTGACTCGTGTCCTGCGCTGGGGTTGTGAGCAGTCGCGGAACTAAGTGGGCAACGACCCGTCACTTATTTAAAACGTCGCTTAACACGTCCACGGCTGATCCATAATTTCATTTCGCTTCTTACGCGGTCGCCGCGAGTGTGATCCGCCCGTCTCCGAGTACCTCGTCCTCCAGTTGACAACTTCACATAGACAGATGGTCTGCCACTTCGTTCTTCGTCATACAGACTTGTCTGACCACACCGGAAGACACTGCGTCCCCGTAACTACTGCGTCGTATGATGGTGCATTGCTGGCGCACACGTTCACCAACTCAGCATGGATTGTTGCACCGTTGTTCTCTTTCAAGTTAAGAAAAATAATTAGTGGAGAACGGGTTATATACATCATAAAAATCTTAACATATGCATCCAAATGTGCATGAAAAATGCTTAAAAATGCACGAAAAGTGTTGACATACGCAAGATCAAATAAAAAAAAACCACGGTAGTTACTGCGTATTATATCTCAAAGTCGAACCTGTGCCTATCAGTTACAGGAAAGAGCGCCGGCCACGCGAAAAATCGGTACATTTAGAAAGCTGATATCATTTTCTGAATACTTTCTGGTAGAGGATAGGAAAGGGGCCTTAATGGGATTATTTTCTAAAAATTTGCAAAATGGGACGCGTACCGTGTTTCAAGAATTGTTTCTTCTTTGCTGTTGTTGTCGGTAACAAGTGGATGCTATGCGAGTCGCAGCGAAACAGTCGATATGTACAGGACCATCTTCTAGATATATCACACGCAGAAGGACCCGCTCCAAAACACGGTAACATTTTATTTAAAAAACAACACAGAATCAAGAATTTTTCTGAACAGCATTAACTTTAATTAATACTATTGGACAAAGCATCATTTACAATTTATTTCACGTTTTTCTACTATTGTAAACATAAACGACCAAGTACGGTTCCAAATGTTCGGTAGTAAGATTGTGTCTTCCATCACTCAAAACATTTTTAAGCAGAAAAGGACTATTCTACATCAACTGAGATAACTGGGCAAAGTGGGCAGTATTTCAATTTGGGTGCTATGTTGGCACTTTTTGTTTCTGATAAAAGTTCACCCGTCCCATTAATAAAACTATCAATTTGGCAAAAGGGTTCAAATCCTGGGTTATTGTTTAAAATGTTTTCAAACTTCAAGTTTTCTTGGGAATACCTGTGGCAATGAGAAGTTCGCTAGAATTATTTTATTCATTGACTGAACAGATCCATTCAACGCCAAACATTAAGTTTCGAGCTTTTTAATACTTGCAAGTATATGGGGAAAATGACTGCTAATCACAGCAATGTCTTTTTTAATGGTTCAAAGGGCTCTGAGCACTATGGGACTTAACATCTTAGGTCATCAGTCCCCTAGAACTTAGAACTACTTAAACCTAACTAACCTAAGGACATCACACACACATCCATGCCCGAGGCAGGATTCGAACCTGCGACCGTAGCGGTCGCGCGGCTCCAAACTGTAGCGCCTAGAACCGCTCGGCCACTCCGGCCGGCCACTCGGAGGGCTCTTCCTGCTTTGATCATACAGGGAGCAGCATCTGAAATAAATACAAACACCCTTTCTTCTGCAGAAGGTTCTGGAAATATTTTTCTAATACCCTTATTCACAAATCTGGCCATCATAGAATGATTTACTTTTTCAAGTTCTTTGTAGGTCGCTAAATAGGAGAAGAAGTCCCTCCTTTCAAAGCAACAACTACATGTCTCCTTTCAAGCCCTAATCTCTCTAATCTTTATCTTCACGGTCCTTACGACAGCTATACGTTGGTGGTAGAACAGTTAACTTCAAATGCAGGCTCTCAAAGTTTTCAAAATAATGCTCCTCTTAGTGAACGCCGCCTTCCCTTCAGCAATTCCCATTTTTACCGAAGCATCTACGTAACACTTGCGTGTTGTTCGAACCTCCCTGTAACAAATCTAGCAGCCTGCCTCTGAATTACTTCGATGTCTTCTTTTAATCCGATTTGTTGCTAATCGCAAACACTCGAACAGTATTCAATAACGAGTCGCACTAGCGTCCTATATACGATCTCCATTACACACGAACCACATTGTCCCAGAATATTCCTAATAAACCGAAGTCGACAATTCGGATTCCCTACTACATTCCTTAAGGAGAACTTTACTGATAGTCTGTTCGAATATTATGTGTCTGTTTTTCCTAATCTGCATTAACTTATTTTCTCTGCATTCTTCTCACCAGCTAGGAATTTTGTCTAGTCATCCTGTATAGTCCTATAGTCACACAATGTTTTGAAATATAGTGCTACGGAAGACTGCGTCGAATTAAGCAGGAAGGAATTTATGGCACGAATTGAGTGAAAGAAGACATCGGCGTATAGGGCGCACCAGGAGGCATCACAGAATCGTCAGTCTGTTGATGGAGAGAAGTGTCAGTCGTAAAACTGTAGAGTGAAACAAAGGCTTCACTACGACAAGCAGGGCAAACGCATGTAGGTTGCAGCATTTATGCAGAGTTGAAGAGGACGGAGTAGTTTGGAGAACTGCATGAAACCAGCTTTTAGACCGAAGACCACCGCAACAACAATCGCTCCAATGAACAAAAACGGACAAATGCATTATAGGGAACCGAACTGTTTAATTCAGAAGGGCTTCACGGTGTGTTAGTATAGGACGGTGTCTGTGTGACAGAGTGCCGGCAATCGATAGGACAGGTCGAGGCGAACCGCAGGGGGGGGGGGGGGGGGGGGGAGCGGGGGAGGAACACAATCGCGCTTTCTGGAGTGCCAGGGAAAGCAATCACTCAGCACAGCCCTCCAGAGCGCTGATGGCTGTTGTAGGGGTGGGGGTAGGAGTAAGGGTGGGAGAAGAGGAGGAGAGAGGTGGGGGAAGGCGGTGCGGCTCCTGACCGCCGGCTTTTAGGCTGACAGATGACGTGCTTTGTAGCGGCGCATAGCCTAAAATACCGGCGGTTCGGCGGTGGGCAGTCTCTACAAAGGCTGTCTTCCTCGCGCACGCACAAAGCACAGAGTGACGAAACCTCGTGTCTTCTCAAGTTAGGTTAGGCTTAGCGACGGTTATTAATTGAAGTAACAATTGAAAGAAAATGAGCCCTCGGTCACTATTTTTAAAATATTGACCTGGTTTCAACACTGCTAGGAGAGTCTTCTCAGAATTTAAAGCAAAGAATGGTCTATAGTGTACAAAATGGTCACAGAATTGTGACTAAAGATGTATGATAGAGTATAATTGAAGTAAAGCATATAGGTACATTGCTCTCCCTTAAAAATGCAACACAAGCAAGCATAGCAAGTACTGATGTAGTAGAAAGAAAACGTGATTTAATTTGTTGATGATTTGGGATTATATGTGCTGCGAAATATACGAAGGGTGTCCTATAAGTAATATAACACATTTTTTCCCTGAAAGTAGGTTGGTTTTATTTTGCAGTCCAATACACCATATTATTCCCGACTCTTTTGGCTACAAACCCCTATTTTTGTTCAAATGTGTGGTCTAGGGGTAGAGTCTTTGATTCATAATCAAAAACGTCTTCGGTCCCGGGTTCGATCCCCACCACTGCCTAAATTTTGATAAATAATCAGCATTGGCGGCCAAAGACTTCCGGCATAAGAAGTCAGCCTCATTCTGCCAACGGCCTTGTCAAAGAGGGCGGAGGAGCGGATAGAAGTTCAGGGCACTCTCTTGTCCTAGGGGTGGGAAATTGCCCCTGAAGGCGGAAGAATCAGCAATGATCAACGACATGAGGATGCAGAAGGCAATGGAAACCACTGCATTAAAGACACGTAACGTGTATCCACAGGACATGTGGCTTGTAATTGAAGACGTGTCATGATGATCTCTCCATTGGCAAAAGATTCCAGAATAGTCCCCCATTCGGATCTCCGGGAGGGGACCGCCAAGGGGGAGGTTACCATGCGAAAAAGATTGAATAATCAACGAAAGGATAACGTTCTACGAGTCGGGGCGTGGAATGTCAGAAGCTTGAACGTGGTAGGGAAACTAGAAAATCTGAAAAGGGAAATGCAAAGGCTCAATCTAGATATAGTAGGGGTCAGTGAAGTGAAGTGGAAGGAAGACAAGGGTTTCTGGTCAGATGAGTATCGGGTAATATCAACAGCAGCAGAAAATGGTATAACAGGTGTAGGATTCGTTATGAATAGAAAGGTAGGGCAGAGGGTGTGTTACTGTGAACAGTTCAGTGACCGGGTTGTTCTAATCAGAATCGACAGCAGACCAACACCGACAACGATAGTTCAGGTATACTTGCCGACGTCGCAAGCTGAAGATGAACAGATAGAGAAAGTGTATGAGGATATTGAAAGGGTAGTGCAGCATGTAAAGGGGGACGAAAATCTAATAGTCATGGGCGACTGGAATGCAGTTGTAGGGGAAGGAGTAGAAGAAAAGGTTACAGGAGAATATGGGCTTGGGACAAGAAATGAAAGAGGAGAAAGACTAATTGAGTTCTGTAACAAGTTTCAGCTAGTAATAGCGAATACCCTGTTCAAGAATCACAAGAGGAGGAGGTATACTTGGAAAAGGCCGGGAGATACGGGAAGATTTCAATTAGATTATATCATGGTCAGACAGAGATTCCGAAATCAGATACTGGATTGTGAGGCGTACCCAGGAGCAGATATAGACTCAGATCACAATATAGTAGTGATGAAGAGTAGGCTGAAGTTCAAGACATTAGTCAGGAAGAATCAATGCGCAAAGAAGTAGGATACGGAAGTACTAAGGAATGACGAGGTACGTTTGAATTTCTCTAACGCTATAGATACAGCAATAAGGAATAGTGCATTAGGCAGTACAGTTGAAGAGGAATGGACATCTCTAAAAAGGGCCATCACAGAAGTTGGGAAGGAAAACATAGGTACAAAGAAGGTAGCTGCGAAGAAACCATGGGTAACAGAAAAAATACTTCAGTTGATTGATGAAAGGAGAAAGTACAAACATGTTCCGGGAAAATCAGGAAAACAGAAATACAAGTCGCTGAGGAATGAAATAAATAGGAAGTACAGGGAAGCTAAGACGAAATGGCTGCAGGAAAAATGTGAAGACATCGAAAAAGATATGATTGTCGGAAGGACAGACTCAGCATACATGAAAGTCAAAACAACCTTTGGTGACATTAAAAGCAACGGTGGTAACATTAGGAGTGCAACGGGAATTCCATAAATGCAGAGGAGAGAGCAGATAGGTGGAAAGAATACACTGAAAGCCTCTATGAGGGTGAAGATTTGTGTGATGTGATAGAAGAAGAAACAGGAGTCGATTTAGAAGAGATAGGGGATCCAGTATTAGAACCAGAATTTAAAAGAGCTTTGGAGGACTTACGGTCAAATAAGGCAGAAGGGATAGATAACATTCCATCAGAATTTCTAAAATCATCGGGGGAAGTGGCAACAAAACGACTATTCACGTTGGTGTGTAGAATATATGAGTCTGGCGACATACCATCTGACTTTCGGAAAAGCATCATCCACACAATTCCGAAGACGGCAAGAGCTGACGAGTGCGAGAATTATCGCACAATCAGCTTAACAGCTCACGCATCGAAGCTGCTTACAAGAATAATATACAGAAGAATGGAAAAGAAAATTGAGAATGCGCTAGGTAACGATCAGTTTGGCTTTAGGAAAAGTAAAGGGACGAGAGAGGCAATTCTGACGTTACGGCTAATAATGGAAGCAAGGCTACAGAAAAATCAAGACACTTTCATAGGATTTGTCGACCAGGAAAAAGCGTTCGACAATATAAAATGATGCAAGCTGTTCGAGATTCTGAAAAAAGTAGGGGTAAGCTATAGGGAGAGACCGGTCATATACAATATGTACAATAACCAAGAGGGAATAATAAGAGTGGACGATCAAGAACGAAGTGCTCGTATTAAGAAGGGTGTAAGACAAGGCTGTAGCCTTTCGCCCCTACTCTTCAATCTGTACATCGAGGAAGCAATGATGGAAATAAAAGAAAGGTTCAGGAGTGGAATTAAAATACAAGGTGAAAGGATATCAATGATACGATTCGCTGATGACATTGCTATCCTGAGTGAAAGTGAAGAAGTATTAAATGATCTGCTGAACCGAATGAACAGTCTAATGAGTACACAGTATGGTTTGAGAGTAAATCGGAGAAAGACGAAGGTAATGAGAAGTAGTAGAAATGAGAACAGCGAGAAACTTAACATCAGGATTGATGGTCACGAAGTCAATGAAGTTAAGGAATTCTGCTACCTAGGCAGTAAAATAACCAATGACGGACGGAGCAAGGAGGACATCAAAAGCAGACTCGCTATGGCAAAAAAGGCATTTCTGGCCAAGAGAAGTCTACTAATATCAAATACCGGCCTAAATTTAAGGAAGAAATTTCTGAGGATGTACGTCTGGAGTACAGCATTGTATAGTAGTGAAACATGGACTGTGGGAAAACCGGAACAGAAGAGAATCGAAGCATTTGAGATGTGGTGCTATAGACGAATGTTGAAAATTAGGTGGACTGATAAGGTAAGGAATGAGGAGGTTCTACGCAGAATCGGAGAGGAAAGGAATATGTGGAAAACACTGATAAGGAGAAGGGACAGGATGATAGGTCATCTGCTAAGACGTGAGGGAATGACTTCCATGGTACTAGAGGGAGCTGTAGAGGGCAAAAACTGTAGAGGAATACAGAGATTGGAATACGTCAAGCAAATAATTGAGGACGTAGGTTGCAAGTGCTAGTCTGAGATGAAGAAGTTAGCACAGGAAAGGAATTCGTGGCGGGCCGCATCAAACCAGTCAGTAGACTGATGACCAAAAAAAAAAGTGTGTGAAATCTTATGGGACTTAACTGCTAAGGTCATCAGTCCATAAGCTTACACACTACTTAACCTAAATTATCCTAAGGACAAACACACACAGCCATGCCCGAGGGAGGACTCGAACCTCCGCCGGGACCAGCCGCACAGTCCATGACTGCACCTCTATTTTTGAACATAATATCCGTTCAATGCAACAGCCTTACGCCATCATACTGGAAGGGCCTTTATGCCCAGATGGTATCGTTCTATTGGTCGGAGCCAACATCTTGCTGCTTCATTAACCTCCCCACCATCCACGTATTGCTTCCCGCAGAGGGCTTCCTTGGTTGGGACAAACAGGCGGAACACGGAAAGTGTGAGATGTGGACTGTAGGATGTTTGAGGAACCCAACCGTCACACACCTTTCAGTGCCTCAAATGATGGACCAGTGTGTCAGCACTAGCAACAGAGACCTCCACTCCTGCAGCGAGGTGTTCGATTGTCATCCGTCGGTCACCACGAATGAGTGGGTCCGCACGTTCCAACACTGCAGCTGTGAGCGGCCTGACGGTATGCTGCAGTCGGACAGCTTTGCGCGACCTTGTTGCTATGATAAAAGACACCTTGCTCAACGACTCGCCGTGCTTTTGTTCACTCACAGATCCCCGCAGACAATCTGCAAGCGCCTTTGAATATCTGCGATGTTCTCGTTTCCCGTCAAAAGAAACTCAATTACAGCTCTCTGCTTGGAACGCATCTCCGTTACAGACGCCACTTCGACGATGACGATGATGATGATTACTGTTTTAGAGCGCACAACAACGAGGTTAAGGCTACGTATAGCATAGCACCGATACTATAGGAGCTGAAGCGGGAATATTTCGTGATGTCTCACATCAAATTCTGCACTTTTTCAACCAAACTGTCAAAGAAAAATTATGTGTTACATTACTTATTGAACGACCCACGTAATACAGGGAGCTGTCAGCTCTGGTAGCAACAATGGTTCCAACCACGCCGGACGTAGAGTCGAAATGAGTATGGATGGCATGCGGGAACGTGATTCTGAGTTGCTTCGACTGTACGGCAGAGTCAATCAGTTTTAGTGAATGCCGCGTAGCCGGGCGCTGTGACCGAGCGGTTCTAGGCGCTTCAGTCTGGAACTGCGCGGCTGCTACGGTCGCAGGTTCGAATCATGCCTCGGGCATGGATGTGTGTGATGTCCTTAGGTTAGTTAGGTTTAAGTAGTTCTAAGTCTAGGGGACTGATGACCTCCTCAGATATTAAGTCCCATAGTGCTTAGAGCCAACTGAACTGAATGCCGAGTGGTGGCGTGCCAACCTCTCGGTAACCAATGACCAGATGATCGTGTCGGTGTACCCAATGGCAGCCCAGCTTCACCGCAGGTGGAGGGTCCATATTATGTTGACTGCAATCTGACAGACGTTCGTACTCATCGGAGCCCCCAACACCGATACATCGACTGCGATATCGTTTACACATAAAATGCAGCTTAAGTTGGTAGGTATGCTAAGGCGTTAATGCGGAACCAATTTATACTCGAAAACAAATTAGTTCCATTCTGACCACCGCGTGCTGTACGCTGTTTGTACGAGATGTGTGAGAATGCGAGTAAAGTAATGAGACTGACACCACTGTAAGCGATCTGGCACGATTTGTTGATCTGCTTGTGTAGACCGGCGTCTTAATCCCTTCCAGCTGCTCAGTACGAGTTGCAATTCCGTACAACCATCACGTGAGCGCTGTTTGGGTTTCTGTTGTGTGTCACGAAAGTGGAACAGCGAAATTTAGAGCAAAGTTATGCCCTCAAGGTTTGTGTTATACTCGCGAGTGTCACCTCTGAAAAGTTGAAACAGACCTATGGGGAACATTCCTTATCAACTACAAAAGTTTTTCACTGGCACAAATCATTTTTGGATGGGCGAGAACACGGTGGCGATAACCTCGTAAGGGGACGCTTTTATTTTCAAAAACTGACGCTAACGTTGATCGTGTGCGCGTTCTTGTGAGACTGTACCTCCAGGAGAAACAGTCAACTAAGTGTTTCAAAAATATGCCCTAGAAAGGCTCAGGAAAAGGGTGACTCGAGTGAGACCAGACGTTCTAATCAGGGGTCTCCAAGCTTTTTAGTCCGCGGGCCACATTGACTCATCCACGAAGACATAAGGGCCAAGACCTACCTAGTGGGATTAAAGGACCCTAGCACTCCATGATCGCCGCAATGTAAGGCTAAAGGAAAGATGAAATCGCAAAAATGTAAGGTTGTGAGAATAGCTCACTGAAACGAACTACGATTTTTATTTAATTACATAATTTTGACTGGTGGACGTACCTGACCGAAATTCTGGCGTAATTTATTCTGGCGAATTTCACCTACAAAAATGCATGTCACTGCACATTATTCACGAAAGCGTCCTGCAAAGTTAACGAAATCTCAAAATCATTGTTAGCAACACTATTACTGCAATACGTAACAGAGGTAGAGTATGTCAATGCATCGTTATTTCAAGCGGCGCAACAATAATTTTAGTTATGTAGTCTTGTAGCGAGTAGCAGAGCCAGAGCATATATTTGATAATTCTGTTGCGTGAGTGTGTCTATGTTGCGAGTGTCTCACGAGTTTTTTAGTGTTTTATGCGCTGTACTAGTAGGTGAGACGACGAAGTGTGGGACAATTCAAAGTTTGAATTCGAAGAGACAAGGAAAATCTGAAAATCGAAATACGTGTAGCACGACTTGAGTATTTTTTCACTGTATTTTTAGTGGAACTACAGTGTAATTGTATTTCTTTTAGTAATTAAAAATAAATTCATTGCATTTTATTTAGGCAGACTACTCCCTAGTTTTATTAGTATTAAGTAGCACAATTTTATTTTCAGGTTACAATCTTTAGTGAAATTCTGTACAAATATGGAAAAGAAACGAAAGGTTGACAGCGAATGTAGAATTTTTAAAGAGCAGTGGGGATGTCAATATTTCGTGGTGGAGTCAGGCAACAAACCAATGTGTGTTATTTGCAATTATATAATACCAGTCTTCAAAGAATACAATATAAAACGTTATTATGAGACTAAGCACTCTCAGAATTACTCCAATTTTACAGGATGCGAACGATTAGAAATGTATTAGTCTCTGAAACGCCAGCTAAAAACCCAGCAGTCGCTGTTTAAGAAAGTAAATGCTGAACAACATGCAGCAACTCGTGCTAGTTTTCATGTGACTCATTCAGTAGCGAAACAGTGTAAGCCATTTACCGACGGTGAATTAATTAAGAACTGCATTATTGCAACAGCAGAAGAAATATGTCCAAAAAAAAGTTAATTTATTTAAAAACATAAGTTTGTCGGCAAACATAGCACAAAATATATCAGAACAACTGCGTGACAAAAATCAAGACTTCGACTGGTTCTCTTTGGCCGTGGATGAGTCAACAGATGTATCAGATACTGCTCAAGTACTACTTTTTATTCGAGGGTTCGACAAAAATTGTGAAGTGTATGGAGAGCTCCTTGATGTTGACAGTATTCACGGGACGACCACTGGCGAAGATATTTTTAAAGGAGTTGAAAGGGCAGTTCATAAAAACAATCTTCAGTGCAAGAAATTAAAATGTATCACAACTGATGGTGGCAAAAACATGGGTGGGAAAAATAAAGGTGTTGTTGCTCTCCTTTCTCAGCCCGTAGAAAATGACGGTGGCTCAAAACCATTAGAAGTGCATTGTATTATTCACCAACAGTCTTTCTGTGGAAAACATTTAGATATGTCAGAAGTTTTAAAGCCAGTTATTTCAGTTGTTAATTATATCAGATCCCATGCACTCAGTCATCGCCAGTTCCGCAAGGAAGGCGACTTGCCATATTATACTGCAGTGCACTGGCTTAGCTGCGCCAAGGTTCTGACCCGTTAACTCCGAACAGTAATTGAAATTTTTTTGAACGAAAGGAATCGCCCTCTGGCTGAGTTACGGAACGGTGAGTGGTTATGGAAGCTAGCATTTTATACAGACTAAACTGAACATATGAATGACCTTATTTTAAAATTGCAAGGTGAAAACCAGCTTCTGCCTGATTTATACACGCATGTTAAGTCCTTTCGACAAAAGATTGCTTTGTTTCAATCTCAGTTGAACAAAGTATGCTTCACGCATTTTAATACATGCCAAACATTCAGTCAGCAAAGTGAGATTCCATTTCCTGTAACTTTCGCAACTGAAGCTTTGGTCGCTTTAAAAAATAATTTTGAATCACGTTTTTCAGATACCGATGCTAATTCAAACGATATCAAGATATTTCAAAATCCCTTTGACGTCGATATAGAAGCGTTATCCGCAGAACTTCAGTTTGAAATTATTGATTTGCAACGTAGCGACTTTTTTAAAGAAAATCATTCAAAGTCAGCATTACTGGAATTTTAGAAGTGTCTTCCATCCACACACAGTTTCCAAATTTACATAAATTTGCCCGTGGCTTTTTTTCCGATTTTGGCACTACTTATTTGTGTGAAAAAACTTTCTCCAAAATGAAACATGCAAAAAGTATTTACAGATCAAAATTAAGTGATGACCATTTGAAGTCGCTGATGATTATCTCTACCAGTAAACTTGATCCACAACTGGAGGTAATTATGAAAGGAAAGTTATCACTAATTATCACTAAGATGTTAAATTTCTTTACGTGAATACCCTAACACTGTGAGTTTTCAAGATATAAATTAATTACAGTTACTTTTATACATTAGTTACAACTAAAATATCCAATATCATTATGTACACCAGGTATTGTATTTTCTTTAAATTGCCTTTAAATAAAAATATTTTATACGATTTACTTGCTATGTGTATTTTACAACGTAATCAAAAGAAAGTGAAACCGTAAGAAGCATCTTCCATAATGTTGGTTACTAAGGCTAGTCGCTGAAGTGGCGTCCATTTGAAAGACTTGCACCAGACTCGTGAGTAGAATAAAATGCAAAGAATTTTTTTATTTAAAATGTTTTCGCCAAACTAGTCTGTTAACCGTTCTTTTTTTTTTCACTATCGCACGGAGAATGATCTGTCTGTTTATTGCGGATAGCCACAAGTTTAACCATGACTTCCGCTTTGTAAAGATACAGATCCGACAATGTCGCGGCGTATTGGTCGCGGTAGGCATCGAAACTCAATTGTTGGCAGTATAGCATATTCGGCGGGCCGGATACCGAGGATGTCCGGTCAGCTAACGCGGCCGGTTTACCGGCCCTCGCGGGCCGGTTTCGGCCCGCGGGCCGTAGTTTGGAGACCCCTGTTCTACACTCCTGGAAATGGAAAAAAGAACACATTGACACCGGTGTGTCAGACCCACCATACTTGCTCCGGACACTGCGAGAGGGCTGTACAAGCAATGATCACACGCACGGCACAGCGGACACACCAGGAACCGCGGTGTTGGCCGTCGAATGGCGCTAGCTGCGCAGCATTTGTGCACCGCCGCCGTCAGTGTCAGCCAGTTTGCCGTGGCATACGGAGCTCCATCGCAGTCTTTAACACTGGTAGCATGCCGCGACAGCGTGGACGTGAACCGTATGTGCAGTTGACGGACTTTGAGCGAGGGCGTATAGTGGGCATGCGGGAGGCCGGGTGGACGTACCGCCGAATTGCTCAAGACGTGGGGCGTGAGGTCTCCACAGTACATCGATGTTGTCGCCAGTGGTCGGCGGAAGGTGCACGTGCCCGTCGACCTGGGACCGGACCGCAGCGCCGCACGGATGCACGCCAAGACCGTAGGATCCTACGCAGTGCCGTAGGGGACCGCACCGCCACTTCCCAGCAAATTAGGGACACTGTTGCTCCTGGGGTATCGGTGAGGACCATCCGCAACCGTCTCCATGAAGCTGGGCTACGGTCCCGCACACCGTTAGGCCGTCTTCCGCTCACGCCCCAACATCGTGCAGCCCGCCTCCAGTGGTGTCGCGACAGGCGTGAATGGAGGGACGAATGGAGACGTGTCGTCTTCAGCGATGAGAGTCGCTTCTGCCTTGGTGCCAATGATGGTCGTATGCGTGTTTGGCGCCGTGCAGGTGAGCGCCACAATCAGGACTGCATACGACCGAGGCACACAGGGCCAACACCCGGCATCATGGTGTGGGGAGCGATCTCCTACACTGGCCGTACACCACTGGTGATCGTCGAGGGGACACTGAATAGTGCACGGTACATCCAAACCGTCATCGAACCCATCGTTCTACCATTCCTAGACCGGCAAGGGAACTTGCTGTTCCAACAGGACAATGCACGTCCGGATGTATCCCGTGCCACCCAACGTGTTCTAGAAGGTGTAAGTCAACTACCCTGGCCAGCAAGATCTCCGGATCTGTCCCCCATTGAGCATGTTTGGGACTGGATGAAGCGTCGTCTCACGCGGTCTGCACGTCCAGCACGAACGCTGGTCCAACTGAGGCGCCAGGTGGAAATGGCATGGCAAGCCGTTCCACAGGACTACATCCAGCATCTCTACGATCGTCTCCATGGGAGAATAGCAGCCTGCATTGCTGCGAAAGGTGGATATACACTGTACTAGTGCCGACATTGTGCATGCTCTGTTGCCTGTGTCTATGTGCCTGTGGTTCTGTCAGTGTGATCATGTGATGTATCTGACCCCAGGAATGTGTCAATAAAGTTTCCCCTTCCTGGGACAATGAATTCACGTTGTTCTTATTTCAATTTCCAGGAGTGTAGATAAGTGGGTGATGCATCATGACAACATCCCATGTTACACTGCCAATTGCATCACGGAATTTTTGACCTCAAAAAGCGTCCTTGTTAGTCCACAGGTGCCCCCCACCCCCCCTATTCACTTGATCTGTCTTTCTGACTTGTTTATTTTCCCGATACTGAAATGGTTCAAATGGCTCTGAGCACTATGGGACTCAACTGCTGAGGTCATTAGTCCCCTAGAACTTAGAACTAGTTAAACCTAACTAACCTTAGCACATCACAAACATCCATGCCCGAGGCAGGATTCGAACCTGCGACCGTAGCAGTATTGCGGTTCCAGACTGCAGCGCCTTTAACCGCACGGCCACTTCGGCCGGCCCCGAAACTGAAAATGTCTTAAAAGGGTACCATTTTGGGAGATTATAGAACTTTCAAAAGAATGTGACCAACATGTTAAAGGCCCTATCAGTTGAAGCCTTCCAACGCTGCTACCAAGACTGGGAACGACGACGCCTCTGCCCAAGGGAACCACCTTGAAGGAGACAATATTGTTGTTTGAAAAGAAATAAAAACTTTGGTGGATACAAAATGAGTGTAATTATTTTTCTCACACACTTTACACGAGATATGACTGAGCCGTGTATCGACTCGTGCTACACCTTGTGTTTAGATTGTATTGGTTTTCCTTTTCTTCCCCTGACATGTTTGTTTGATATGCTGTCTGTCATTAAGTGGCTGCTTGGTTGTCTTTTCCCTCTGCTATCGATATCTGCGTTTTTGCTTCCGGGAAACTGCTATGGAGGAAGTGATATCTTTGACCGGTTGTAACGTCGTGTGGTGGCGCGGAAGTAGGGGCGTTGCGCGCAGAGTGTGTGGCTCTCCAGCGCGAAGCAGGCGTGGTCGGTTGTAGCGAGTCGCCACGTGACGTATGTCGGTTGTGTGTAACGAGCGGGTCGAGTTGACGGAAGAGCTCCTCCCCGCGCGTTGGTTGTATACAGAATCGCCCCACAAGTAGTTGCTGTTCATTTCGCCTTGGTGGGACGTTAACAAGCTTCTTTAAATCCTCCGTTTCAACACTGGAGTTTAAAAGGAGACACCTAACATGAAGGAGGGGTCACTATCCGTCAACGTTGCAGAGAAGACATTAACTCCGGTGACAGAGCGTGTTGTCGCGTGACCGTGGCGTGTTGGGTACGCTGGCGACGCGTGCGCGGTCAGATGTGTGGATCCTTGCCATCGGAGGTTGTTTACTGCCTGTTCGAGCATAACTTCAAGTCAAGTCGTGGAAGGTTTAGTCATTAAGTAATAATTTTGTGTAACCAGCGTCTCTTCTGCCTTGTGGCATCTTTCCTCCTCCTCTCGTTACTGTCGGATGGGTGGTGTAGTTTTGGCAGTTTAATTGTTTCGCTATTCTGTTGTGAGTTATGAGTAATTTCATGCTTTTTGTTGGTTGATCATGGCCGGCCGAAGTGGCCGTGCGGTTAAAGGCGCTGCAGTCTGGAACCGCAAGACCGCTACGGTCGCAGGTTCGAATCCTGCCTCGGGCATGGATGTTTGTGATGTCCTTAGGTTAGTTAGGTTTAACTAGTTCTAAGTTCTAGGGGACTAATGACCTCAGCAGTTGAGTCCCATAGTGCTCAGAGCCATTTTTTTGGTTGATCATGTGGTCGCTCATTCAGGACTGTGGTGTAATGTTTCCTTGCACGAGGTTAGCTCTAATTCTGTCAGCTAGTTAAGCCATCTTATAACAAGTTTTCACTGGCTAAAGTCGGTGCAGTGACCAGGCTGAGAGTGGCAATTGTGTTTGCGGGCGTATTTAAATTGGTCAGTATTCTGTATAGCCTGAGCATCCCTGAGTGGGTGATTTGTGGCCGCCTTACACGGGTCCGTCATATCTGTTACGTTCTAATGATATTCCACGACACTTTTGTTTAAAAGTTTTTTAAATTCCTCCAAGTTTGTATATTCCTTTTATTGCCATTAATCGTGTGTTTGCTGAGACCTGTTTAATTTTTTAAATGGCGGTGTTGGTAGCTTCACTACCTCACCGTACTTTATTAACAAATTTATGTATTTACTTTAGTAGCCTGTTTACTAATGTTGTTTAATTTTTTTTAAATTGTTGTATTGCTATAAATTACTTGATTGCCGTTTGCGGCGTGTTTTAAAAGATTGTTTATTGCCGTACTGCTATTTCTGTAAGATACGAATAAAACATTTGTGAAAATCTCAACTCGACAGTAAACTACTAGAAATTTGGCCCCGTTTCCTAACTTGTGGTGTGGCTTGTAGTAACCGTAACCACTGTGTGTGTCAATGACAGCCTGTCATTTCACAAAACATAACGAGGTGAAAAGTATGGCTATCGAGAAGAGAGACCGTGCGCCGTTAGTTATGTGGACGGCAGCAGTTAAAGTGCAGGGTATCGCCCACTGAAAGGCCTAAGGAGAACCCCGATATCATTAAATGGCTCAAAGATGGCGATAATGAAATTCGAAAAGACATGTGAGCTTGGTGTGCACCTGGACGAAGAAGACGTCCTATCCTGTTGGAAGTTATTGACGAGGTCGCTGTTGCTGTAGTTGACCATGCAGCACGTGACCCGCGTAGGGCCCGTGCTTGTACAGTGTCACGAGAAATGTCCATCCCATGGTCAACAGTACGGAAAGTTTTGCCGTCTATTTTACACTGGTACCCGTACAAGAACCAGACGTTGCAGAAACTGAAACCTCATGATCCGCAGCAAAGTCTTGAATTTGTTCTTCAGTTTCTGACTTCGAACGCATTTGATTACACGTGCCGGGCAATATTCTGTTAAGTGATGATGCACATTCTGTACTACAGGGTGCAGTGAATACACAGAACTGCCGAATCCGGAGTACTGATAAACAATGTGTTGTGCGCGAAGAGCTACTGCACTCACCGTATGCGACTATGTGGTGTGGATTCACAAAGCACCTCTATTGTCCGCCCGTTCTCCTTTCAAGAGAAAACACTCTGAGGGCCTGTCAGATGGACTCTACCGTCTGTACGTTCCTGAGACCTCCTTGTACAGCATGTGAGTCCTGCACCACTATTTTCACGCGAGATGGGGCAGCACCTCATGTCGCTCATCCAGTGAAAGATCTGCTTAATGCAATCTTCGACGAACATGTTATCTCCAGAGATTTTCCAGATGCATGGCCTGCGAGAGCACCTGATCCGAATTCATGTGATTTTTGGCTCTGCAGATATCTAAAAGAACGTGTTTACCCGGGACACGCTCGGTCTCTACTAAGTCTTGTCGCCATTATACAAAAACACATTTTTCAGATTCCACCGGAACTGCTGCCAGTTACTATTGGCCACGTCGTTTTACGGATGCGGCATCTCGTCGACGTCTGCGGTGCTCACATTGAAGAATTTGTGCAAGCGGCGGTTAATAGTAAAATCAGCAATATGCTGTCCGCCCCTGGTAGCTGAGTGGTCAGCGAGACGGAATGTCATACCTAACGGCCCGGGTTCGACTCCCGATTGGGTCGGAGATTTTCTCCGCTCGGGAACTGAGTGTTGCCCTTATGATCATCATTTCATGCCCATCGACACGCAAGTCGTCGAAGTGGCGTCAACTCGAAAGACCTGCACCAGGCGAATGGTCTACCCAACGGGAGGCCCTAGCTACACGGCATTTACATTTAACAATATGCTTTTCCCACTTGTTCAACCTTTTCTGCCCACGTCCCGTTCCTAATCAATTGCATATGAAAATATTTCTATACTTCTTTCTTGCAGTCACAGTGCCAGATACGCACATAGTAGGCACAACTGGAACTATTTTTTCCAGCGTAAATCGGTTTCGCATTAACGCTACGATATATCTACCAAGTTTTGCTGCCTTACGGTGATTACGCCCCACACTGGACCTCTGTCAGTAGCTGCACTTTAATTACGCTGATGAGCCAAACATCATGACCATTGCCCACTGCGACGTTGGATGGCGCCAGATGGCGACCCGGGCACGTGACGCGTTAGCAAAAGTATGTAGGCGGAGCAGGCACGAACGGAGGATCACCCTAGCGAAGATATGGTTTGCAAATGGGGAAAATCATTGTCATAAGCGGCGTTGGCAATGGGCATGTTATTATTACGCAGAGCGTGTGAACGATATCTCGAAAACGGCGAAGCTGATCGAATGTTGACGCGCTACTGTCGTGAGCATCTACGGAAAGAGGTACCTTCTGGGTGCTAAATGGTTGGACGTCAGCGACTCTTCACAGAACGGGCTCTTCGCAGGCTTGTTGGTGAACGCACATATGTTTCAGAGCACACCGTTCATGGTACATAGTTGGTCATGGAGCTCAGCAGCAAACCAATCCCAAGTGTTCACACGTTGATCCTATGACATAGGGAATTACGACTGCAGTGGGCACGGGACTATAGGTATTCGACAGTCACTCAATGGAAACCTCTTCGGGTGAATCACATTTTTGATACGAAGGTCCATGATGAACAGCCCGAAACGTGCAGCACGTCATGGACGCAGGCTCGTGGGAGCAGTACTATGCCCTTGCAGACATTCTCCTGCGCTTGCATGGGACCTGTAGTAGTAATCAAAGATACGCTGACAGCTGCGAACCACCTGCATCCTTTCATGCTTGATGTCCTCCCTGACGGCGATGTGACCTTCTAGGAGCATAATTATACGTGTCTCGAAACCATAACCGCGCTACAGTGGTTTGAGGAGCAGTATAGCGAACTCTCGATTTCTCGGCGACCAAATTCCCCTGATGTAAATCCTACGGAACCCATCTGGATCGCTATCTGGCGCCATCGCCGCGTATGCCGTTACTAAGCGGATGACATGACTGTGCGTAGACATCTAATGCCACGTATCTCCATCAACCTACCAACGAACTGTCGGATCCCTGAAATGCAGAATCAGTGAAGTATTTCGTTCCAAATACGGACAACAAGCTATTAAACAGGTGGTCATAACGACAATCATCTGAAAAGACACATG
Organism: Schistocerca americana; assembly: GCF_021461395.2. Classification (NCBI taxonomy): domain Eukaryota; kingdom Metazoa; phylum Arthropoda; class Insecta; order Orthoptera; family Acrididae; genus Schistocerca; species Schistocerca americana. Next base: position 107,757,384 of record NC_060126.1, read on the forward strand.
ACGCCACTCATGTGTTCAGGGTTCTCGTTGCGCGCGCACTGTCGGCGCGCGTCTGTGTAGTAACGCCAAAGTAACTCGCAGCAATGATTACCCAGCTGACAGTCCGTGGTTCTGCAGACGCTAGCGTGCTGCCCATGCTGATACTAGACTTGCTGCGATCAAGTCCACTGCCCGACTCTATGGAAATGCCTGTAAGATCCTGCACGCCCAATCGAAGAACAGAACGTCCGTCCAAAAAGTTCTGAGACTGATTTTGTTCCTGGCGTATAAGCGGCGTCAGCACAAGAACTACCGTGACAGCTTTAACTAACAACAGTAAACAACAGACGAGTCAGTTGTCAGCAAAAGGTATTAAGCAGGTGACGCTATGGAGCAATATCTGTACTAAATAAAGTGCTCAAGACAGTTTGTCCCGCACACGACATGTTCTCGCCTGACATGAGACGACTGGAAAAAGAGAGAGAGAGAGAGAACGGACAATCCTTTTCTGGAAAAACTAATCACTACTGACGAGAACTGATGTTATCAACAACCAACCAAAAAACGACGAAGTGGAGAATGGGTCTCCTATGGTTCGCCAAGACCGAACAACATCCCAAAGTAGTACTTTCCTTGACATGGTTGTATGAACGTTCTGTGCGTAGTACTCAAGTGAGAGGAGACATACACCTGAAGCATCAAAGCCACCATCTTATTTCTCTCTATGTATTTTATTACTCCAGTCTCGAAAATTTTTGCCTCTCCTGTCAAGAGCTAGTCACGTTGTGTCGTTGAGATTCTGGAATCCGCTGAGTATGGCCCTTCTGAACCCATCCATTCCACATTCGACTGACAGCCACGGACGTCCCGAACAACGCGAGCAGAAATATCGCAGAATGATAAACTAAAGACTCGGTAGATCAGGATCCTGCAACTCTCCAACACCGGCACGTGCCAGTTTTAGTTTCTTCTTCTTCTTCTTCATCTTACACGAAACGTAAGATCATCTTCTCACAAACAACTAAAATGCGATTTGTGAATGAGAAACGCACTGCGGATGTTTTCGTTATACGCGGACCGTAGATGGCGTCACTGCTTACCTTCTTTGTGCAGTTACGCACAATTGCTGATCATTCGCTTATCCAGATATGTAGCACACTTCATGCCAAATTCTCGTTTGCTGCGTGCCGTCTTCGTAGTGTTGCAGTCTGTCCATTTCGACTCGTCCACATTTACGATACGTTGCCACAAAAGAGAAGTCTGCGTTTGATCACAGTGTCTGCTGTTCCCTGTATTTCAGAAGGTACTTCTTAGTTCGATTTTTAAGTGTAGATCAGTTGTTTCACAGTTTGGACCAAATATAATTTGGATCGAACAAATGCTCTCCTTTCACTGCAGTTCTGCTATTAAACATCTATCAGAGCGGATAAGACACATATGTATGTAGGCACACTACTACTTCTTTCTAGTAGCACGGGGCGTATGCAGCTATTGAGAGGTATAAATTATTTTTCTTTATATAAGCTGTGTTTCCACCTTTCACTACCTCACTGCGATATTGGTATCATAAATAGCTACTAGGAAATGAGAGAAGACATTGTAAAACAGTGATGAAATAATTTCGGATTGTTAGACAGTGTCACCCATGTCTTGAGGGAACGTTTCAACGAGGAGATTTCTATTCGGCATCTTCAGGCTAAAATGAACTCTTTTAAATATTTTAATGGAAGCAACATTGACGTCCACCTTCTTGAATTTGAACCAATATCTTTTACCCATATGTTTTCATTTGAGCTTCAAAGGAAAAAGAAAACATTACATTACGTAACTTTCAATGCTAATGCGACAATAAAATAGCATCCGACGTCAGTAACATTCGTAGACCTGCACCTCTGGACAAAAATACATCAAAAAAGGAGTGTATACACAGGAGTTGTGGATTCGGGAATCTACACACGTACACTACTCGCCATTAAAATTGTTACACCACGAAGATGACGTGCTACAGACGCGAAACTTAACCGACAGGAAGAATATGCTGTGATATGCATTTAGCTATACAGACCATTCACACAAGGTAGGGGCCGGTGGCGACACGTACAACGTGCTGACATGAGGAAAGTTTCCAACCGATTTCTCATACACAAATAGCAGTTGACCGGCGTTGCCTGATGAAACGTCGTTGTGATGCCTCGTGTAAGGAGGAGAAATGCGTACCATAACGTTCCCGAATTTGATAAAGGTCGGATTGTAGCCTATCGCGATTGCGGTTTATCGTATCGCGACATTGCTGCTCGCGTTGGTCGAGACCCAATGACTGTTAGCAGAATATGAACTCGGTGGGTTCAGGAGGGTAATACGGAACGCCGGGCTGAATACCAACGGCCTCGTATCACTTTCAGTCGAGATGACAGGCATCTAATCCGCATGGCTGTAACGGATCGTGCAGCCACGTCTCCATCCCTGGGTCAACCGATGGGGACGTTTGCAAGGCAACAACCATCTGCACGAACAGTTCGACGACGTTTGCAGCAGCATGGACTATCAGCTCGGAGACCATGGCTGCGGTTACCCTTGACGCTGCATCACAGACAGGAGCGCCTGCGATGGTGTACTCAACGACGAAACTGGGTGCACGAATGGTAAAACGTCATTTTTTCGGATAATCCAGGTTCTGTTTACAACATCATGATTGTCGCATTCGTGTTTGGCGACATCGCGGTGAACGCACATTGGAAGCGTGTATTCGTCATCGCCATACTGGCATATCACCCGGCGTGATGGTATGGGGTGCCATTGGTTACACGTCTCGGTCACCTCTTGTTCGCATTGACGGCACTTTGAACAGTGGACGTTACATTTCAGGTGTGTTACGACCCGTGGCTCTACTCTTCATTCGATCCCTCCGAAACCCTACAATTGAGCAGGATAATGCACGACCGCATATTGCAAGTCCTGTACGGGCCTTTCTGGATACAGAAAATGTTCGACTGCTGTCCTGGTCAGCACATTCTCGAGATCTCTCACCAATTGAAAACGTCTGGTCAACGGTGTCCGAGCAACTGGCTCGTCACAATACGCCAGTCACTACTCTTGATGAACTGTGGTATCGTGTTGAAGCTGCATGGGCAGCTGTACCTGTACACGCCATCCAAGCTCTGTTTGACTCAATGCCCAGGCGTATCAAGGCCGTTATTACGGCCAGAGGTGGTTGTTCTGGGTACTGATTTCTCAGGATCTATGTTCCCAAACTGCGTCAAAATGTAACCACATGTCACTTCTAGTATAGTATATTTGTCCAATGAATACCCGTTTATCATCTGCATTTCTTCTTGGTGTAACAATTTTAATGGCCAGCAGAGTATTTTCACTGGTACCCGTTCACTTGCAAAAATAAACATGAAGTGTATCTTTCTCTGATGGACACCACAGGTGATTGTATGTGGCTTCTTTTCTGAGATGTATTCGTCCCACCCGGCAAGACACGCCTCACTCTAGTGTAAAAGAAACGTATGCTGATGCCCAGGAGTGAGGGCGGCAGCGGGACGTGTTATAAATGCGGCTGGAGCGGTCTGGCGCCGGAGAAAATAAATAAATTAAATAAAATGTGGATCGGTGAGTAGAGGGGCCAGGGCAATGACAAATGAAAGCGGCGGCCTCTCAGAAATGCTAATGGCTGCGTGCGCGTGAAGCCCACGTGTCCCGTCACGGCTCGACGTATCAATCACTCTGGCAGCGAGAGGCTGTCTTCTCTGGTAAATTCCCGGTGTATTACAGACAAAGTGGGCGAGGAAACAGAGGGCATCAGGGGGAGAGAGAGAGAGGGGGGGGAGAGGGGGGGGAGAGGGAAGGAAGGAAGGAGAGAGAGGTAGAGAGAGGGAGAGGGAGAGGAGAGAGAGAGAGAGAGAGAGAGAGAGAGAGGGAGAGGGAGAGGGAGAGGGAGAGGGAGAGGGAGAGGGAGAGGGAGAGGGAGAGGGAGAGGGAGAGGGAGAGGGAGAGGGAGAGGGAGAGGGAGAGGGAGAGGGAGAGGGAGAGGGAGAGGGAGAGGGGAGAGGGAGAGGGAGAGAGAGAGAGAGGGAGAGAGAGAGAGAGAGAGAGAGAGAGAGAGAAATGGCTCTGAGCACTATGGGACTTAACATCTGAGGTCATCATTCCCCTAGAACCTAGAAATACTTAAACCTAACTAACCTAAGGTCATCACACACGTCCATGCCCGAGGCAGGATTCGAACCTGCGACCGTGCAGCAGCCCAGTTCCGGACTGAAGCGCCTAGAACCGCTCGGCCACAACGGCCGGCGTAAAGACAACTCACCGTGGAAAGGACGGTGTCAAAAGATTTAATAGGTGGTGCGGTTCTAGGCGCTTCATTCCGTAACCGCGCTGCTACTACGCTCACAGGGTCGAATCCTGCCTCGGGCATGGATGTGTGTGCTGTCCTTAGGTTAGTTAGCTATAAGTAGTTCTAAGTCTAGGAGACTGATGACCTCAGAAGTCCCATAGTGCTCAGAGCCAATAGATTTAATAATACTATAAATTTTTTCAGTGAAAATACAGTTACATGGTGGCCATTTAGATAGCTGGAGTTATACTGTATGTAAATTACGCAATTAAAGTTAATAAATAGAACCCAACAATAAATGTATTATTTATTCAGAAATTCGTCTATGGAGCAGAAAGCATTATAAGTTACAATTTTTTCATTGTCTGCCAGAATCTCCGATTGTCAAGCCAAGTGTCCAAATATTATGATCACTGCAGGCTTCCTTCTTCCTCTTCAACGCTATTGATGAGTTGCCGGTAGTGGAGGCCGTGGTTCGGAAAGTGGGAGTAATTGCGCAGTAAAAATATATTTTAAAATTACGACTTCCTGGTGTTTTTCTGATGAGTTGAATGAGAACCACCTCGGTTTAAAAGCTTCAACGAATAATAAACTGTTTCTCCGAAATGGGAAGTACCCCACTAATTGAGTGGACTACAGGGGAATCGAGATCTGAGAAGAGTTCGGTACTGGAAGGTATACCAAACGCCAAATTTAATTTATGCTGGTTGTAAGGTATTTACAGTGTCGAATCGTTATTAATTTGTAAATAATTAGCTGACATTGCATCAACCTATGGACAACGTCACGAAACGCAATAGTGCAGCAGAACTCCTCGAGAACTACTACTGTGGAACTGAAACAACCACACTTATTTAGTCGAAAAACGACTGTGATATCTGCATCCGAGTAGATACTAAAATTACGAAAACCCGCTAATGGTTACTGTATGAGCCCACTGAAGAATCCTAAGGAAATGCAGTACGAAAACAAAGGAAGTAGATTACAGTAACACTTGTTCGCCCACTGCTTCAATACTGCTCACCGGTGTGGGATCCGTATCAGGTAGGGTTGATAGAAGAGATAGAGAAGATTCAACGGAGAGCAGCACGCTTCGTTACAGGATCATTTAGCAATCACGAAAGCGTTACGGAGATGATAGATAAACTCCAGTGGAAGACTCTGCAGGAGAGACTCTCAGTAGCTCGGTACGGGCTTTCGTTGAAATTTCGAGAACATACCTTCACCGAGGAGTCAAGCAGTATATTGCTCCCTCCTACGTATATCTCGCGAAGAGACCATGAGGATAAAATCAGAGAGGTTAGAGTCCACACAGATGCATACCGACAATCTTTCTTTCCACGAACAATACGAGTCTGCAATAGAAGGGAGAACCGATAGAGGTACTCAAGCTACCCTCCGCCACACACCGTCAGGTAGCTTGCGGAGTATGGATGTAGATGTAGAAACTATTCGTGAAAGTGGAAATATATTAAGAATGTATTTACGCTCACCGAAGGTATTTGAAGTGAAAGGAATACATCGTACAGTAGATGGGATTCCAGGAAGTGAAGGTACCACGAGAACACAGAATCCGAATGTTTGGAGGTCCCTAGCCACCTGTTCAAGCGCAGGAAGTTTGAGGTTCCGACTGAAATGGTGAGAGACCTTAGTCTACAGAGAAACCGGTTGTGGCCAGCGCTGCCACAGGTACTACCTTCGACGATACAGCATACGGGTCCGCCATTCTTGGAGCGCAGAGAGACAGAGCTTTCTGCGCATGACGCCCACATCAAACCAAAATAGGCACAATCGTTGTTGTTTACATTTTGTGCTGAGAGCGAAGCTTTAACATTATACGTATTTTTTTCACCAATTTATTTGTCAGGTACAATAGTGGTCCTGAATTAGTGTTGCCACAGATACGAATCGAAATTCGTCAAACGAAGATAAGTTAGCTGTCATAGGTAAGTGCCATAAAGGTCTAGTTATAGTACTTTATAATAACAGGCGCCCTAGGTGTTTATTATTAAATCAATGCACAGATTAAGGAAGGCATAACACCGCAGGTCTAATTAATACGATCATATGGCCTATATTTACGAGGCAAGTGAAGGGTAAATCCGGTAGTCTGGTAAAATCGTGTCAAGTCATTTCGCTGTATATGAGTACAAATTTGAGCAGTAGAGCAGCCTGAACTATTTCCTTCGTATTATTCTTACTTTCAAACCACTGCGGTTACTTTACAGTGTTGATAAAGATTTTATAGTGTGGTGAATTATTATGTGCGATTAATATTTTAGTTTCCAAAAGGGTGAACAGACATTACAAAGATGTACTAGAAAGTAAAAAAAAAAGAAGGATTTAGTCCCTAAGAATATTTGAAAGTGTGATAAAGCGGTAACTACGCGCATATCACAGCTCCAAAGGGGAAGTTTTTCGACACACTTTCATTCTGGCGCACAAGAAAGCCATTTCGCAATGGCGCAGCAGCATAAATTATGAAAGAGTGTCGCCAATACCATACAGTTTGGTGCAAAACCTGAAAAATAGCGGAGGCTATCCCTTTTATTCTAATTAAGAAATAGAGATACATGAACTGGGACATTTTGCAAACACGCGAAATGCCCTTGCGTTTATCTCTTCAAATTTTTAAGCCAAATTCATTGCAGACACCGAATACAAATTTCTAAGATGAGTACGAAACGCTAGTACAAAATCGAGGATACTGTCTAGCTAGCGACAAGATGATATTCAAAATCTACAGGGCGTTCATCATGGACAAGCCTTACTTCGCACCAGTCATGCGAGTTTTGCAGCCAACGTACGATAGTCATTCCATAAATAATGCACCACTTTTTTGATCAATGCAGGATGGTATTATTAAAGATTTAAATACAACATACTGTTCGTCAATTTTGGTTATAAAACCCTACTACTCGTCATAATCTCCGTTCAATTCCAATGCCTTACACAAGCTTAATGTGAGAGCCTGTATGCCGTATTGGCGCCACTGCTGGTCTGCGTCCTACAACGGCTCCACGCCTTTTCTTCATCACCAATGTCCTCCAAATTTATAGTATATGCAGGGATTCACCAGAAATGAAAGCATTTTTGGCACGGTTCGGGCGAGGCATGAGCCATTAAAATGCAACATGATAAATAAAAGCACAGTACTGTAATACTAGATATCGCAAGTAATAACATAATACAACAAGACACACATGGTCTTCTATTAAATGGACCACAAACTCGGCAATTTTACGATTCTGATGGCCTTATCACTCGCTGCATGAAGATCTTCTGGGGTGCAAAGATCGGGCAAGGTTCTGCAGACTAGGAGATGTTGTGTGTCCTGTAGGTCGCCACACTCACATAGTTCCTCCTCAGCGGTGTAGCCTCATTTCGGAGGTTCGCCTTACATCTTGACACTCCTGCCCTCAGTCCGTTTAGAGCCTCCCACGGCGCATACGACAGATGAAAGACAGCGTCAGGTTCCTTTTTGATGTTCTTCTTATCCCTTTCAGTTTTTGAATCTTATCATAACTCTGTTGACGAATTCCAGGTGCTGACTGAATTGCTAATGACGTGTGCATGAAGCTCTTTTTTGACATCAGTCTAGGTCCCTGTGCTTCATGTCCGAACACGGGATGCTTGGGGTCGCATTCCTCCTCCTTTTTCTCAATTTCTGCGGCTGGTCTTCTGCGGATGTCACGTGGCACTATACACATAATTTGATAGAATAATGCTCAGTACATTGTATTTATTAATATTTTCATGAAATACATGAAAAGGAAAGGCAAAGAAAAATTTAGGTTTGGAAATCGTTCCAAGAAGGTACTGTAATTCAAGCATAAAGGACTTTATTACGAGTGGTTTGTTCTCAAAGTCTCCAATAAGACAGAACCTTCTATAAATGTAACCACTTTTGTTTTCCGAGAAAATCTTTAAATCAACGATGAAATTCTAAAAAATGCGGCGTTTATAACGTGTGAAAGATGCCGAGAAAGTTGCTACTTCCCCTATTTTTACGATAAAGAAAACAGCAACAAATGCAAGTCATAACCTGTAAAATAATAAGAGTATTTAACTTCATCTACGAAGTTATCTACAATTACTTTCTGGACATTTATCTGCAGCGCAAAATTTTACTTTGACTTCTTTTTTTAACATATCAATAAATACAATGTATTGAACATTATTTCGATTTGTAGTTCTGTTTCTTATTCCTATTTCCTGTAGTACATGTAGAAATCGAACAAAGGCGGAAATATTTCCGCTCCCCCAGTTTCAAAATACACAGACCAAAATGTTACATTAAATAGGCAAACAAAAGAAAACTTAGTCTATCCACCGTTCGCTGCTTTTCTTGGAAAGTGATAAGTGGTTGACTACAGCAAAAATCAGCAGTACTGTCCTTTCCATTCTAATTTTTTGAAACTCGGCTCAAAAATTACGTTGTAATCGAAGATCATATCACTATTTCGTTACCACACATGTTAAGTCCCATAGTGCTCAGAGCCATTTGAACCATTTTGAACCATCACTATTTCGGTATTAGGAATAGTTCGTGGTAACAGATGAAAACTGAGATGGAAGAACCGTTTCTCAAGTTAATTCGTCCGTTTTCAAGGGCTACAGTCAGGTAAAGGCATGTTATGTTGACACATGCTACAGGTCAGCTGATTTCTATTTTTATTGTGAACTGTGGATGAACTGTTAAGTCTTACGTTTCCTCCTTACTTGATGTCGCAAATTCGTTGTGGCTCCTACCGTTCTTAATCTTTTAAAGCAAATGGGTCATTACACGCATTATACTTCATTGCTATTGCACTTCGCCAAATTCTTTAAGACCGCGGATGGTGCCATTCTGTAATACACGTCCGACGACAACCGCCGTACAGAGCAGGTGGTGCAAGTACGCGCATCATCCAATAGGTAGCGCCACGCAGCAACATGTAGACTAGTGCCACAGCAATGCTGTACCAGTTCGTATGCCACGTGTTTGTCGCTCGTATCTGTCAGCACTCTTATTAAAATAGCACTGATCGCTCTTCCCATTATCTATGATAATGCGATATTTCAAACCCACGCTAATTTTGCGAATAAAAATTACTCCTTTTTCGGAAAAGGTTCATTTAAGCACGAAAATTTAGCGCGACACCTGCTATAACAGAGACTAAACAAATACCGAAAAATGTCGGTTATTAAGTACCACAGAATTGGGTGTAGTGGGACATGTGGGGTGAAGTGGGACGTCTGTTGGTGCTGACATCGAGTGGCTCTCTCTGAAAGTGATGTCTTTACTTAATTTCGTTTATCAATGTTTAAAAAGCAGATACATAGTATTTGAAGCTTATTTTGCTGGTAACTGCTTCACAGATTGTTTTTTTTTCTGTCATGCCAAAAAGGATACATTATAAAATATCCTTGCAAACTTCTTCCAGTACTCAGAAGAATATTAATGTAATGCTCTGCTTAACCTATTGTCTCGAAACTAGTATTGAGGTTATGTTGTATACAAACCGTAGTGATGTTATTGTCATTAATGTACTCATGAGACTAATTAGTTTAAATAATTGCCATTTTCAGGGGTGAAGTGGGACATGGTGCGAAACTATAAAAAGCTGCAGGGAGTGGTGGACTCTTTAAATATGACGAAAATGCGACGCAAAATGCTATTGCAGAGTACAGGAGAAGCAGCGGAAGCTTAAGCATCACAGCTGAGGAATATTGTATTCCAAAAACTACGCTGGCAAATAGGGCAAATGAAAAATTTAGGAAGAAACAAGGAGGTCACCAAGTTTTAAGTGAGGAGCACGAAATTTTAATTGTCGCAGGAATTTTAACCTGTGCAGAGTGGGGGTTTCCTCTTAAAAGTGATTATGTTAAGTACACAGTGAAAACTTTTCTTGATAGACTTGGATATGATGTGAACAAAATCAAAGACAATAGACCTGGGAGAGATTGGATTCAGAATCGTTTTCATCGACATCCTAACCTCACATTTCGTCTTTCAGAAAATGTGAAAAGATCAAGAGCTGCTGTTAATGAAGACTGCATTACTGGCTTTGAAAAACTTCGAAGCTAATTTGAGAGACATTCCTCGAGAAAGAATTCTACGTGGGAGAAATCATTGGCATACCAAAGGATAAGACAACTGAAATAAAATTTCGAAGGAAAGTGACAATGTTCCATTTCCCTCAAGTGAATGACATCCAAGATGTTTTCTACACTGATATTGTTTGGAAAACTGACGTCTATCATGACATCAGAAGAGGACGATCTCTCTTCCCAACACTGTCACAGGCCGTTGACATTGCAAAAGTTCCATGAGTGAAAATTAGCGATGAACAGTATAGCAAAGCTGCATATAGATTTGTAAGACCGTTATTATCAAGTTATACTGCATCAAAATAGTCATATTTTCAGAAAAAGTTCCTGAATTTAAAATAAAAGGTTTACCCTACAAAACTTTTTTAGACGGTAGCATAAAATAAAAAGAATTTCTGCTTACCATACTCATTTGTGTTACTTCCCTGTCCTCATTCACCTCCATAGTGAACTTGAGGGTATTTTGAACACAAATAAATGTGTGTCCCACTTTACCCCAGATGGGGTGAAGTGGGACACACATTTCAGCACTTAAACAGTCCCTCTATCTAACGTATTTAAAAAATATTAAGTCAAACATAGTGGAAAATGTTGTTAGATTATACTGGGTGGTCCATTGATAGTGACCGGGCCAAATATATCACGAAATAATCATCAAATGAAAAAACTACAAAGAATGAAACACGTCTAGCTTGAAGGGGGAAACCAGATGGCGCTGCCATAGGTCAAACGGTTATCAACTGCTTTTTTAAAAATTGGAACCCCCATTTTTTATTACATATTCGTGTAATAGGTAAAGAAATATGAATGTTTTACTTGGATCTCTTTTTTCGCTTTGTGATAGATGGCGCTGTAATAGTCACAAACGTAGAAGTACATGGTATCACGTAACATTCCGCCAGTGCGGACGGTATTTGCTTCGTGATACATTACCCGTGTTAAAATGTACGGTTTACCAATTGCGATATCGTGCTGATGTATGGGTATTGTGATCAAAATGCCCAACGGGCGTGTGCTATGTATGCTGCTCGGTATCCTGGACAACACCATCCAAGTGTCCGGACCGTTCGCCGGATAGTTACGTTATTTAAGGAAACAGGAAGTGTTCAGCCACATGTGAAATGTCAACCATGACCTGCAACAAATGATGATGGCCAAGCAGGTGCTTTAGCTGCTATCGCGGCTAATCCGCACATCAGTAGCAGACAAACTGCGCGAGAATCGGCAATCTCAAAAACGTCGGTGTTGAGAATGCTACATCAACATCGACTGCACCCGTACCATATTTCTATGCACCGGGAATTGCACGGTGACGACTTTGAACGTCGTGTACAGTTCTGCCACTGGGGACAAGAGAAATTACGGGACGATGACAGATTTTTTGCACGTGTTCTATTTAGCGACGAAGCGTCATTCACCAACAGCGGTAACGTAAACCGGCATAATATGCACTATTGGGCAACGGAAAATCCACGATGGCTGCGACAAGTGGAACATCAGCGACCCTGGCGGGTTAATGTATGGTGCGGCATTATGGGAGGAAGGATAATTGGCCCCCATTTTATCAAAATGGCTCTGAGCACTATGGGACTTAACTTCTGAGGTCATCAGTCCCTTGAACATAGAACTACTGAAACATAACCAGCCTGACATCACACACATCCATGCCCGAGGCAGGATTCGAACCTGCGACCGGAGCGGTAGCGCGGTTCTAGACTGTAGCGCCTAGAATCGCTCGGCCACCCCGGCCGGCCCCCTTTTTATCGATGGCAATCTAAATGGTGCATTGTATGCTGATTTCCTACGTAATGTTCTACCGATGGTACTACAAGATGTTTCACTCCATGACAGAATGGCGATGTACTTCCAGCATGCCGCGCGGGATTAGCCGAGCGGTCTGGGGGCGCTGCATTCACGGACTGTGCGGCTGGTCCCGGCGGAGGTTCGAGTACTCCCTCGGGCATGGGTGTGTGTGTTTGTTCTTAGGATAATTTAGGTTAAGTAGTGTGTAAGCTTAGGGACTGATAACCTTAGCAGTTAAGTCCCGTAAGATTTCACACACATTTGAACTTCCAACATGATGGATGTCCGGCACATAGCTCGCGTGCGGTTGAAGCGGTATTGAATAGCATATTTCACGACAGGTGGATTGGTCGTTGAAGCACCATACCGTGGCCCGCACGTTCACCGGATCTGACGTCCCAGGATTTGTTTCTGTGGGGTAAGTTGAAGGATATTTGCTGTCGTGATCCACCGACAACGCCTGACAACATGCGTCAGCCCATTGTCAATGCATGCGCGAACATTACGGAAGGCGAACTACTCGCTGTTGAGAGGAATGTCATTACACGTATTGCTAAATGCATTGAGGTTGACGGACATCATTTTGAGCATTTATTGCATTAATGTGGTATTTACAGATAATCCTGCTGTAACAGCATGCGTTCTCAGAAATGGTAAGTGCTCATAGGTACATGTATCACATTGGAACAACCGAAATAAAATGTTCAAACATACTTACGTTCTGTATTTTAATTTAAAAAACCTGACTGTTATCAACTGTTCGTCTACAACTGTGAACCATATGTTTGAGACTATTACAGCGCCATCTATCACAAAGCGAAAAAAGTGGTCCAACTAAAACATTCATATTTCTATACGTACTACACGAATATGTAATAAAAAATTGGGATTCCTATTTAAAAAAAAACGCAGTTGAAATCCGTTTGACGTATGGCAGCGCCATCTAGCGCGCCAACCATAGCGCCACCTGGTTTCCCTATTCAAGCTAGACGAGTTTCGTTCTCTATAGTTTTTTCGTTTGACGCTTATTTCGTGAGATCAATGGACCACCCTGTATATTTAAAGTTTCATATAGTTTGGAAACAAAATTGGTAAGTAAAACCTGAAATTCCGTGCCATTTCACCCCCTTCTACGGTACTTGCTCACTGGAGAGATACAGCTGTCCTCGCGTCGCAGTCAGGACAGGACGGAGGAGAGCGGCGTTTGGGCAGCGGGTCCAGGGGCGTCATTAGCTCGGTCACGGCGACGAGATGGCGGCCGGCGTGTAATGACACGTGTGTGGCGTGCAGCGTTCCATAATTCATAGCGGTAATCAGGCAGGGCCCAGCGGGAGGGCGAGAGAGCTGGCAGGGCGGAGGCACCGCAGCTGCTCCGGGACACGGCCCCGCTAATAGCGCACAGCGGCGCACCTGGGCGCACTACACACGCCGTTCAGAATCTCAAGCGAGCGTCTTCTCCATCCCATTGCAGCAACGGGCCGAAATTGTTGCCGACGCGCCAGCTACGGGGATTAGACAAATTAATATTGTGATACCACCGACCCTCAAGAGACGGGGATGAAAAGCTTCTTAAGCACTTAGCCCAAACAAATACTGAGCTCAAACGTAGTGAGCTATCTCGAACCGAATGCCAAGCAGCACGGATTCGGATAACCTTGGTCAAGCTAAACCGAACTTGCGTTTTTCTCATATGACAATCTAAAACGGATGGATCAAGGAAATCGGTTGACGCAATATTTCTTCGCTTCCGAAAGGCTACTCGCTTCGCGGTAAACGTCGTATCACCAGCTTGGACGAAAATGTGGTCTGTGTGGCGAAATCAGGACACTGATGACAATCCAGGCTGTCTGCTAAGCTACCTTCAACGCAGTGAGAGGGCGAAACACTCCTAATATGTTTAGCACTGGCGGGTCTGGAACGGAGAGGCGAAGTTCTAATTTGTAGCAAGTCAATAAGGGCACAAACACTTATGACTCCATTTAAGACCAATTTATTTTCCTGTTATTTACCTCATGGCCAGCCGGGGTGGCCGAGCTGTTCTAGGCGCTACAGCCTGGAACCGCAGACCGCTACGGTCGCAGGTTCGAATCCTGCTTCCGTCATGGATGTGTCTGATGTCCTTAGGTTAGTTATGTTTAAGCAGTTCTAAGTTCTAGGGGACTGATGACCTTAGAAGTTTAGTCCCTTAGTGCTCAGAGCCATCTGAACCATTATTAACCTCATGACTGTATACCTTTACAAATGAGTACATACAGCCGCTGCATCTACACTACTGGGCATTAAAATTGCTACACCAAGAAGAAATGCAGATGATAAACGGGTATTCATTGGACAAATATATTATACTACAACTGACATGTGATTACATTTGCACGCAATTTCGGTGCATAGATCCTGAGAAATCAGTACCCAGAACAACCACCTCTGGCCGTAATAACGGCCTTGATACGCCTGGGCATTGAGTCAAACAGACCTTGGATGGCGTGTACAGGTACAGCTGCCCATGCAGCTTCAACACGATACGACAGTTCATCAAGAGTAGTGACTGGCGTATTGTGACGAGCCAGTTGCTCGGCCACCATTGACCAGACGTTTTCAATTGGTGAGAGATCTGGAGAATGTTCTGGCCAGGACAGCAGTCGAACATTTTCTGTATCCAGAAAGGTCTGTACATGACCTGCAACATGCGGTCGTACATTATCCTGCTGAAATGTAGGGTTTCGCAGGGATCGAATGGAGGGCAGAGCCACGGGTCGTAACACATCTGAAATGTAACGTCCACTGTTCAAAGTGCCGTCAATGCGGACAAGAAGTGACCGAGACGTGTAACCAATGGCACCCCATACCATCACGCCGGGTGATACGCCAGTATGGCGATGACGAATACACGCTTCCAATGTGCGTTCACCGCGATGTCGCCAAACACGGATGCGACCATCATGATGGTGTAAACAGAACCTGGATTCATCCGAAAAAATGACGTTTTGCCATTCGTGCACCCAGGTTCGTCGTTGAGTACACCATCGCAGGCGCTCCTGTCTGTGATGCAGCGTCAAGGGTAACCGCAGCCATGGTCTCCGAGCTGATAGTCCATGCTGCTGCAGACGTCGTCAAACTGTCCGTGCAGATGGTTGTTGTCTTGCAAACGTCTGTTGACTTAGGGATCGACACGTGGCTGCACGGTCTGTTACAACCATGCGGATAAGATGCCTGTCATCTCGACTGCTAGTGATACGAGGCCGTTGGGATCCAGCACGGCGTTCCGTATTACCCTCCAGAACCCACCGATTCCATATTCTGCTAACAGTCATTGGATCTCGACCAACGCGAGCAGCAATGTCGCGATACGATAAACCGCAATCGCGATAGGCTGCAATCCGACCTTTATCAAAGTCGGAAACGTGATGGTACGCATTTATCCTCCTCACGAGGCATCACAACAACGTTTCACCAGGCAACGCCGGTCAACTACTGTTTGTGAATGAGAAATCGGTTGGAAACTTTCCTCGTGTCAGCACGTTGTAGGTGTCGCCACCGGCGCCAACCTTGTTTGAATGCTCTGAAAAGCTTATCATTTGCATATGACAGCATCTTCTTCGTGTCGGTTAAATTTCGCGCGTGTAGCACGTCATCTTTTTGGTGTAGCAATTTTAATGGCCAGTAATGTATTACCCCTTCTCCAGCAGTTCCCATTTCGGAGTTCTACCTTGTTCTGTCAGAGACAAGAACTCTGCATGCAACGTGTTCGTACAACACACAATCAAATACCTCAAACACAACAGGAGTCAAGTGTGCATGCAACGTTTTCCCAAAATACACACTCGAAAACCATAAACACAACAGGAGACAATTGCGACACAGTACTTGTTCCTCTTTATATTCTGACACTCACAAGATATCAATTATTACTCATTGCTACTAATTTACATTAATTCTCCTTCTTTAACACGAAGAAAACTCAAGATAATAACTGTTGCTGGACACTTATCGGAAATTCAGTTGTCCCGCCTGGAATGTGTATAGTCTTCTCGCAGTTTACGGCAGCAGTATCGTTCTATTGTGACTGCGAGGCTCTCTATTGTACTGCTTCCCATGACTACTAACTGTGACTGCTTCCTGGTAACGACTTCTTCAGCTCATGGCAGTGACTGTTTACTGCCCTCGATCCTCTGCGCTAGCCATACTGTGGTGACCAAAGTCATGCATATCCACGGATAGCGGTAGCATCGCGTACACAAGGTACAAAAGGGCAGTGCATTGGCTGAGATGTTATTTGAACTCAGGTGAATCATGTGAAAAGGTTTCCGACGTGATTATGGTTGCACGGCGGCGATTAACAGACATTCAGAGCGGAATGACAGTCAGGACGTACACGCATTCCATTTCGGAAATCGTTAGGGAATTCAATATTCTGAGATCCACAGTGTCAACAGTGTGCTGAGAATACCAAATATCAGGTATTATCTCTCACCACGTGCAGCGCAGTGGCCGAAGACGTTCAGTTAACTACTGAGAGTAGCGACGTTTGCGTGGGGTTGTCAGTGGTAACAGACGAGCAACACTGTCTGAAAAAGCCGCAGAAATCAACGTGGGACACAGGATGAACGTATCCCGGCCACTATCGCGGAATTTGGAGGTAATGGGCTATGGCAGGAGACAACTGACGCGAGTGCCTTTGTTAAAATACGACATAGCCTGCATAGCCACTTTGGGCTCCTGACCATATCGGTTGGACCCAACACGACTGTGAAACCGTGGCCTCGTCAGATGGGTCCCGGTTTCAGTTGTTAAGAGCTGATGGTAGTGTTCGAGAGTGGCGCAGGCCCCAGCTGTCAACAAGGCAATGTGCAAGGTGGTGGTGTACCCGTAATGTTCAAAACGTGTGTGTGAATTCCTAAGGGACCAAACTGCTGAGGTCATCGGTCCCTAGACTTACACACTACTTAAACTGAACGCTAAGGACAACGCTCACACTCACGCCCGAGGGAGGACTCGAACCTCCGGCGGGAGGGGCCGCGCAGTCCGTGACATGGCGCCTCTAACCGCGCGGCCACTCCGCCCGGCGTACCCGTAATGTTGTTGTTATGGTCTTCAGTCCACAGAGTGGTTTGACGCAGCTCTCCATGTTACTCTATACTGTGCAAGCTTCTTCGTCACCCAGTACCTACTGCAACCTACATCCTTCCGAATCTGTTTAGTGTATTCATCACTTGGTCTCCCTCTGCGATTTTTATCCTCCACGCTACCCTCCAATACCAAATTAGTGATCCCTTGATGCCTCAGAACATGTCCTACCAACCGATCCTTTCTTCTAGTCAAGCTGGGCCACAAACTCCTCATCTCCCTAATTTTATTCAATACCTCGTCATTAGTAATGTGATCTACCCGTCTAATCTTCAGCATTCTTCTGTAGCACCACATTTCGAAAACTTCTATTCTCTTCTTGTCCAAACTATTTATCGTGCATGTTTCACTTCCATACATGGCTACACTCCATACAAATACTCTAAGAAAAGACTTCCTGATACCTAAATCTATACTCGATGTTAACAAATTTCTCTTCTGCAGAAACACTTTCCTTGACATTGCCAGTCTACATTTTATGTCCTCTCTACTTCGACCATCGTCAGTTATTTTGCTCCCCTAACAGCAAAACTCATTTACTACTTTAAGTGTCTCATTTCCTAATCTAATTCCCGCAGCAACATCCGATTTAATTCGACTACATTCCATTATTCTCGTTTTTCTTTTGTTGATGTGTATCTTATATCTTCCTTTCAAGACACTGTCCATTCCGTTCAGCTGCTCTTCCAGGTCCTTCGCTGTCTCTGACAGAATTACAATGTCATCGGCGAACCTAAAAGTTTTTACACTCCTGGAAATGGAAAAAAGAACACATTGACACCGGTGTGTCAGACCCACCATACTTGCTCCGGACACTGCGAGAGGGCTGTACAAGCAATGATCACACGCACGGCACAGCGGACACACCAGGAACCAAGGTGTTGGCCGTCGAATGGCGCTAGCTGCGCAGCACTTGTGCACCGCCGCTGTCAGTGTCAGCCAGTTTGCCGTGGCATACGGAGCTCCATCGCAGTCTTTAACACTGGTAGCATGCCGCGACAGCGTGGACGTGAACCGTATGTGCAGTTGACGGACTTTGAGCGAGGGCGTATAGTGGGCATGCGGGAGGCCGGGTGGACGTACCGCCGAATTGCTCAACACGTGGGGCGTGAGGTCTCCACAGTACATCGATGTTGTCGCCAGTGGTCGGCGGAAGGCGCACGTGCCCGTCGACCTGGAACCGGACCGCAGCGACGCACGGATGCACGCCAAGACCGTAGGATCCTACGCAGTGCCGTAGGGGACCGCACCGCCACTTCCCAGCAAATTAGGGACACTGTTGCTCCTGGGGTATCGGCGAGGACCATTCGCAACCGTCTCCATGAAGCTGGGCTACGGTCCCGCACACCGTTAGGCCGTCTTCCGCTCACGCCCCAACATCGTGCAGCCCGCCTCCAGTGGTGTCGCGACAGGCGTGAATGGAGGCACGAATGGAAACGTGTCGTCTTCAGCGATGAGAGTCGCTTCTGCCTTGGTGCCAATGATGGTCGTATGCGTGTTTGGCGCCGTGCAGGTGAGCGCCACAATCAGGACTGCATACGACCGAGGCACACAGGACCAACACCCGGCATCATGGTGTGGGGAGCAATCTCCTACACTGGCCGTACACCCCTGGTGATCGTCGAGGGGACACTGAATAGTGCACGGTACATCCAAACCGTCATCGAACCCATCGTTCTACCATTCCTAGACCGGCAAGGGAACTTGCTGTTCCAACAGGACAATGTACGTCCGCATGTATCCCGTGCCACCCAACGTGCTCTAGAAGGTGTAAGTCAACTACCCTGACCAGCAAGATCTCCGGATCTGTCCCCCATTGAGCATGTTTGGGACTGGATGAAGCGTCGTCTCACGCGGTCTGCACGTCCAGCACGAACGCTGGTCCAACTGAGGCGCTAGGTGGAAATGGCATGGCAAGCCGTTCCACAGGACTACATCCAGCATCTCTACGATCGTCTCCATGGGAGAATAGCAGCCTGCATGGCTGCGAAAGGTGGATATACACTGTACTAGTGCTGACATTGTGCATGCTCTGTTGCCTGTGTCTATGTGCCTGTGGTTCTGTCAGTATGATCATGTGATGTATCTGACCCCAGGAATGTGTCAATACAGTTTCCCCTTCCTGGGACAATGAATTCACGGTGTTCTTATTTCAATTACCAGGAGTGTATTTATTCTGCATAGATTTTAATTCCAACTCCGAATTTTTCTTTTGTTTCCTTTACTGCTTGCTCAATATACAGACTGAATAACATCGGGGATAGGCTACAACCCTGCCTCACTCCCTTCCCAACCACTGCTTCCCTTTCATGCCCCTTGACTCTTATAACTGCCATCTGGTTTCTGTACAAATTGTAATGGTGTGGGGTATATTTACATGGATCATTCACTGAAAATTGTTATGTTCGCCAACATGAAGAGCATTTACGCCATTCATGTACTTCATGTTCCCAAACAACGATGCAATATTTATGGATGATAATGCGTCATGTCAGAACATTCTAGACAATTCGAGCGAATGATACGGCGACGCAGATCGCCCTGCATAGATCCCGTCGACCATTTATGGGACATAATGGAGGGATCAGTTCGTACACAAAATCCTGCACCGGCAACAATTTCGCAATTATGGGCGGCTACAGAGGCAGACCGGCTCAGCATTTCTGCAGCGGACTTCAAGCGACTTGCTGAGTCCATTCCACGTCGAGCTGCTGCACTAAGCTGGGCAAAAGGAAATCCGACACGGAGTTATCTCAAGAACTTTGTCACTTCAGTGTACATCTTTTGCTTTCAGAAACTCTTGTGAGAATTTCTCTCGTACCTCTTCGGAAGATCTTCCTAGGGACAGAGGTTCTTCCAGAACCTTCTAGAACTTTCTCGAATATTTTGCATGTATGCCAGCATCTACTAGTCACGTAGCGTTGGCCCGCTCCCTGATGTCCACCTTACACCGCGCCTGATCAGTGTCTTAATATTATTCTTAATGAAGTTCCAATACTTTCCTCGCATCCATCCAATATCTTACATTAATAAAATCTGATACCCTTGATAAGCTTTGACTAGGATACACAACAACGTTTTTAACAAAAATACGATTATATGGGGTATCAAACATATCGGACGAGTAATTGAGAATTTGTTGGTAGATGGGACACAGTTTGTTATCGTGGATGGAGAGATGTAGAAACAAAAGTAACGTAAGATTTGTTCAAAGAAAGTGTGCTGGGACCGTTGTTTTTCATGATCTGTATCAGTGATCTGGCGGACAATGATATCATCAAACTCTTCACAGATGCTGTGGTCATCTACAAATATTTTGAACCTAAGTCTCCTGTCGCATTTTTCTATTAGTGTGCGAAAGCTTATCTCAGGAACTACAGTAGTGATTTTGATATGGTTTTCATTTACAGACTGATTCGCGAGGAAGGTCAGCATATAAAATTTATTATCTCTATGCACGTAAATATGTTAGGTGTAGATAGTTCCTGAGATCTGTGTGAAGGCGGGGTGGAGTGACCACCTGTCGCTACTCAGTGGACGTGCAGTTGTGATACTGGCGTGCAAATTACAGCCTTCGTCGCCGATAAACAACACTCAGCATGGGTGCATGAACAAGGCATCTGCCGCCGCTGCCCATACGCAGCAACGTTGACTGAGCGGTCGTTCAGGAGAATGCAGGTAGTCCCTTGGTTCACCTGGGCGGTCAATCGCTCAACAGTCGCAAGTTTATTCTCGCGTACCCATCTCGGCAGCCATAGTTCATCCTTGTCATATATGGACCGTGGCGCACCACAGTTGCCTCAGCGCCGGTTTTGGACAGGGCTATTTTGCCATGCGCGGTATATGCCATGGCGGCACGAGAACACTTTACAAGCTTAGCCGTTTCGGAAATGCTTCCACCCTTGTTCCAAAAGCCAATGACCACGCCATATTGGACGTCAGGTCAATTGCTCCGTTTCCGCATTACGACAACGACATCACTGTTTTCCGTGTGACCCCGACACACTTTACATACCCTCCACCGCCAGTGCTGCCACCTGCTGTCTGTCAGTGGCAAGCTTAGCCATTTCGGAAATGCTTCCACTATTGTTCCAAAAGCCATTGATCACGCCATATTGGACGTCAGGTCAATTGCTCCGTTTCCGCATTACGACAACGACATCACTGTTTTCCGTGTGACCCCGACACACTTTACATACCCTCCACCGCTAGTGCTGCCACCTGCTGTCTGTCAGTGGCAAGCTTAGCCATTTCGGAAATGCTTCCACTATTGTTCCAAAAGCCATTGATCACGCCGTATTGGACGTCACGTCCATTGCTCCGTTTCCGCATTACGACAACGACATCACTGTTTTCCGTGTGACCCCGACACACTTTACATACCCTCCACCGCTAGTGCTGCCACCTGCTGGCTGTCAGTGGCAAGCTTAGCCATTTCGGAAATGCTTCCACTATTGTTCCAAAAGCCATTGATCACGCCATATTGGACGTCAGGTCAATTGCTCCGTTTCCGCATTACGACAACGACATCACTGTTTTCCGTGTGACCCCGACACACTTTACATACCCTCCACCGCTAGTGCTGCCACCTGCTGTCTGTCAGTGGCAAGCTTAGCCATTTCGGAAATGCTTCCACTATTGTTCCAAAAGCCATTGATCACGCCATATTGGACGTCAGGTCAATTGCTCCGTTTCCGCATTACGGCCACGACAGCACTGTTTTCCGTGTGACCCCGACACACTTTACATACCCTCCACCGCTAGTGCTGCCACCTGCTGGCTGTCAGTGGTTACTGCACGTTGATAACGTAGGTAGGGAGTGAATACATTAAAGCGACTGGCCCGTGTAATCAACGTGAACTACCACTGATGACACTTTTCTGAAGAAGAAAAAGGAGTTAAGAATTCTGGGGATAACAGATCGTCACTCCTGTTGTCATTTCTACGAAATCCTACACCCCAGTGCGATTCAGAAGAGTACTGCTAAATTTGTTATTGGTAGTTTCCATCAACATGCGAGCTGTGCACCTACAGTGGCATGCAGATATCTATGTGGACGTAGGTGCAGATCCAAAACTTCAAGTGGACTTCGTAACACTGTGGAATCCGTAATTATTTTAACATCAATGTAGAACAGTGGAGATAAAAAGAGCGGCAAGTACCATGAATGGAAGTGAAACATGGACAATAAATAGTTTGGACAAGAAGAGAATAGAAGCTTTCGAAATGTGGTACTACAGAAGAATGTTGAAGATGAGGTGGGTAGATCACGTAACTAATGAGGAGGTATTGAATAGGATTGGGGAGAAGAGAAGTTTGTGGCACAACTTGACTAGAAGAAGGGATCGGTTGGTGGGACATGTTCTGAGGCATCAAGGGATCACAAATTTGGCATTGGAGGGCAGCGTGGAGGGTAAAAATCGTAGAGGGAGACCAAGAGATGAATACACTAAGCAGATTCAAAAGGATGTTGGTTGCCGTAGGTACTGGGAGATGAAGAAGCTTGCACAGGATAGAGTAGCATGGTGAGCTGCATCAAACCAGTCTCAGGACTGAAGACCACCACCACAACAACAACAACAACAACAACAACAACAAGTACCAGAACAAGTCCTAGAGTCAATCGAAAGCTCGTGCACTGAATTAAAGAGTATGACGTCGAACAATAGGTGCGCGGAGAGAACCGGTCTTTCTCCTGTGCGGTAGAGTTCTTTTCAGGTTGCACTCGTAAACCAGAGGACGCCATAGCGGGTGACGTAGGTTACAAGGCCCGTGCCTCCTTTGTTACGATTATTTTGTCCCTGGCAGACACGCTCCACCGCCATATCCATGCAAATCGCTCGAGAAGCTGCGCCGTTGTCCCGGCGGAAGAAATGCGCAGACCTCGCTTTCTCCGCTACGTCAACGGCGAACTGCCTGTTAGTCGATGCATATTCATCTCAGAAGACGTGCCGTTAGAAACCCGGTGCCGAGCTATCAGTGTCACTGGCTGCCGTGATCATTTTCTGCCTCGCTGCATCCGATTTCGGCAGGTGGAAATTTATGAATAAACAAACGACGAATCTCTCTTCATCGCCTCTTCTTGCTGTGTAACCTATCCAGAAATAGTCATACCTCCCATTTGTGTGTAGGACTCTCGTCCGGAGTTCCGTACAAACTTAATTATTTTCATCAAGTAAGTACAATATATGAGCTTGTATGCAATGTAAGCCTTTTGCATAGCGTATAATCAAAAAACTTTGTTATACAGAATGAACAATAATAAAACTAACAAGCTGCATGGACGGACTCCTGACTGGAAATGGAGGAAAAAAGGTCCTATGAACAAGCGTCCGGAAGTATTGGAGCTAGGCTGCTTCCACCTCAAAGTACCGTGCTGTTCAAACTCACAACTCCCGAGCTAAACAGCTGACAGAAAAATGTGGCGCCATCGTCCAAGTCTTTTCTTGTCACGAGAAATCCAGACCAGAATCTGTCATTATGTCTTGCTACATGCGCGACCCATCTCGATGTCAGTGTAGTAACTATCACTCGTTGGGCAGGCTCTAGCTTTTGAACTGTTTGAGCATACAACGTTCAGTCAGACACATCGTCTTGGAACAGTTATCATTTAACTTCGTGTTTCGCAGCATTTCTGGAAGTCTCACTCTGGGATGTTAAGCGGACAGGTTAGCGTCGTTATAACGGCTAACTTTTTTCTTGCAGCTAGATCCTTACGAGTGAAGGCGATCAAATTTCTCAAAACACTTTCATTTAAAGCGACAATTTGCAACTTTTTACAACAATGGATCGATTCGAAAAATCAGGAGAAAATATGCAGATAGCTAACTACTTACCTGCCTGTCTACTTACCTACCTAACTACCTCCCTACCTATCTGCCTACAATATTTCGGCTGCTCTCACATCACACAGAAAATTAACACGGAAATTTCTCAACACGTCCGCGTTGCAGTTGCTCGCGCACTCATATATATATGATTGCGCGCGCAACCGCAACTCAGTGTGTGATGTCCTTAGGTTAGTTAGGTTTAAGTAGTTCTAAGTTCTACGGGACTGATGACCTCAGAAATTAAGTCCCATAGTGCTCAGAGCCATTTGAACCATTTGACAATGTAATGCTCTCAGCTTCCTTCTGCAATGACGGGTCCGCCTCTCGCGACATCTAGTGATCAGTTTCTCATTACACAGGGGTTTCCGAATTCTTTTGATCAGATGATGTACGTGATGACTGACGTAACACCACTATAACCATCACCACCTGCACCACCACATTATCGTCAGAAGTTCCGGCCGCTGTGGCCGAGCGGCTCTAGGCGCTTCAGTACGCAACCGCGCTGCTGCTACGGTCGCAGATTTGAATCCTGCCTCGGGTATGGATGTGTGTGCTGTCCTTAGGTTAGTTAGGTTTAAGAAGTAGGGGACTGATGACATCAGATGTTAAGTCCCATAGTCCTTAGAGCCATTGTTTGATTGTCAGAATTAGTTTATCATCCAATGGAGGATACAGGCCTTTTCCAGACTTCTCCACACCTTTCAGATCCAACTTTGTTATGCTTCTTTGTTAATGTAAACAATCCATTCTCCATTGCGTCGTCGCCCACGTCTTTTCTTATCACAAGAAATCCAGAACAGAATCTGCCATCATTATGTGTTGCTCGTACATGCCCGATCATCTCGATTTCAGTGTCGTAACTATCACTCGTTGGTTAGCCTCTAAGTTTTGAACTGTTTGAGCGTATAACGTTTAGTCAGACACCTCATCCTTTTGGAACACTTCAGTCACCTTCCTCAGAGACCTGTTGCTTTATGTTTCCAGTCATTCCTCTTTATCCAGGATCAGGATTGATTTATCCAAAGAGGCGCAGATCCCACACATACAAGCAGTTTTCACGATCTGTTCCACGTTTCTCACATTTTCTCGCAAATTCACGGATCTAATGCAAATATACGAATAGTATAGAGGGAATATCGTCTGTGAGTGATGTGAATTATTTTGAGACTAAATTCGTGCAGAATTAATACGAAGCTCTGACGCATAGAAATCGTTTCAAAACAGGTTTTAAAGGATGACCATGAAAGAAGGCTACCAAACTTGACCGAAAATAGACTTTTATAGAAGAAGTGACTAGCAGCATGTTTACTGATAGACAACAAACAAGAATCTGCGAAAAGGAAGGAAGTGTCGTTTTCCACCCAAAACACCTGCTCGAGTAAATCGCAATAATTAAGTTGTCTGCAGTGTAAGTACGGAAACAAGCTCACTGAGCAATGATGCTGTAGTTGCCTGTAGTTGCTACCTAATAAACAGACAGGGAACAATGTTCTGCAGGAAGCTGCACCTACATGCTGTAATTATGCAAATTATATTGGCTTGGCGTAATTACTCCAGCGTGTTCGGGTGATATAATGTTTGTATCTGAGGATCGTTTAGCAGCAGTATCGTTGGTGTATTTATCAACTACACTGTAACTAGCGATAGGCCAAGGATTGGCCGGTAACTGCTATGAACAAAAGGCTGTTCTCCGAGAATAACTTACAGTACGTACTAGCACGAAAAGGTCGTAAAGCTCATGGAAGTCGATAACCACGTGGTTCGTTTTTATAAGAACGCATTGTAGTAATGCGAGATATTATTTAGACTAGTGCGTGATGTAGATATCGCAGGAGCAATTAAGCTTGTGAAAGGAAGTTTCAGAACAGGAATTTTATAAAAACTGTGGAAGAGAAAACCATGGATATAGGGTAAGGTAAGCAGAGAAACGACGAGAATAAAGAAGTATAACAGAAATGAGCGGACAGTCTGCTAAAAATTAAAGTCGAGGAAGGAATTGGGGCTCGTACGGAAGGATATAGATAGTCGTTTTCCCCTCTCCACTAGTGAACTGGAAAGGGAATGTTTATCAACGGGACAATGTACCCTCCGCCATGCACTTTATGGTTGTTGTTGTGGACTTGAGTCCTGAGACTGGTTTGATGCAGCTCTCCATGCTAATCTATCCCGTGCAAGCTCCTTCATCTCCCAGTACCTACTGCAACCTACATCCTTCTGAATCTGCTTAGTGTATTCATCTCTTAGTCTCTTTCTACGATTTTTACCCTCCACGCTGCCCTCCAATGCTAAATTTGTGATCCCTTGATGCCTCAGGACATATCCTACCAACCGATCCCTTCTTCTAGTCAAGTTGTGCCACAAACTTCTCTTCTCCCCAATCCTATTCAATGCCTCCTCATTAGTTACGTGATCTACCCACCTCATCTGCAACATTCTTCTGTAGCACCACATTTCGAAAACTTCTATTCTCTTCTTCTCCAAACTATTTATTGTCCATGTTTCACTTCCCTACATGGCTACACTCCATACAAATACTTTCAGAAACGACTTCCTGACACTGAAATCTATACTCGATGTTAACAAATTTCTCTTCTTCAGAAACGCTTTCCTTGCCATAGCCAGTCTACATTTTATATCCTCTCTACTTCGACCATCATCAGTTATTTTGCTCCCTAAATAGCAAAATTCCTTTACTAATTTCAGTGTCTCATTTCCTAATCTAATTCTCTCAGCATCACCCGACTTAATTCGACTACATTCCATTATCCTCGTTTTACTTTTGTTGATATTCATCTTATACCCTCCTTTCAAGACACTGTTCATTCCGTTCAACTGCTCTTCCAAATCCTTTGCCGATTCTGACAGAATTACAATGTCATCGGCGAACCTCAAAGTTTTTATTTCTTCTCCATGGATTTTAATGCCTACTCCGAATTTTTCTTTTGTTTCCTTTACTCTTTGCTCAATATACAGATTGAATAGCATCGGGGAGAGGCTACAACCCTGACTCACTCCCTTCCCAACCACTGATTCCCTTTCATGCCCCTCGACTCTTGTAACTGCCATCTGGTTTCTGTACAAATTGTAAATAGCCTTTCGCTCCCTGTATTTTACCCCTGCCACCTTTAGAATTTGAAAGACAGTATTCCAGTCAACATTGTCAAAAGCTTTATCTAAGTCTACAAACGCTAGAAACGTAGGTTTGCCTTTCCTTAATCTTTCTTCTAAGATAAGTCGTAAGGTCAGTATTGCCTCACGTGTTCCAACATTTCTACGGAATCCAAACTGATCTTCTCCGAGATCGGCTTCTACCAGTTTTTCCATTAGTCTGTAAAGAATTCGCGTTAGTATTTTGCAGCTGTGGCTTATTAAACTGATAGTTCGGTATTTTTCACATCTGTCAACAGCTGCTTTCTTTGGGATTGGCATTATTATGTTCTTCTTGAAGTCTGAGGGTATTTTGCCTGTCTCGTACATCTTGCTCACCAGATGGTGGAGTTTTGTCAGGACTAGCTCTCCCAAGGCCGTCAGTAGTTCTAATGGAATGTTGTCTACTCCCGGGGCCTTGTTTCGACTCAGGTGTTTCAGTGCCCTGTCAAACTCTTCACGCAATATCGTATCTCCCATTTCATCTTCATCTATATCCTCTTCCATTTCCATAATATTGTCCTCAAGTACATCGCCCTTGTATAGACCCTCTATATACTCCTTCCACCTTTCTGCTTTCCCTTCTTTGCTTAGAACTGAGTTTCCATTTGAGCTCTTGATATTCATACAATTGGCTCTCTTTTCTCCAAAGGTCTCTTTAATTTTTCTGTAGGCAGTATCTATCTTACCCCTAGTGAGATAAGCCTCTACATCCTTACCTTTGTCCTCTAGCCATGCCTGCTTAGCCATTTTGCACTTCCTGTCGATCTCATTTTTGAGACGTTTGTATTCCTGTTTGCCTACTTCATTTACTGCATTTTTATATTTTCTCCTTTCATGAATTAAATTCAATATTTTTTCTGTTACCCAAGGACTTCTACTAGCCCTCGTCTTTTTACCTACTTGATCCTCTGCTGCCTTCACTACTTCATCCCTCAGAGCTACCCATTCGTCTTCTGCTGTATATCTTTCCCCCATTCCTGTCAATTGTTCCCTTATGCTGTCCATGAAACTCTGTACAACCTATGATTTAGTCAGTTTATCCAGGTCCCATCTCCTTAAATTCCCACTTTTTTGGAATTTCTTCAGTTTTAATCTACAGTTCATAACCAATAGATTGTGGTCAGGGTCCACATCTGCCCCTGGAAATGTCTTACAATTTAAAACCTGGTTCCTAAATCTCTGTCTTACCATTATATAATTTATCTGATACCTTTTAGTATCTCGAGGATTCTTCCATGTATACAACCTTCTTTTATGATTATTGAACCAAGTGTTAGCTATGCTTACATTATGCTCTGTGCAAAATTCTACCAGATGGCTTCCTCTTTCATTTCTTAGCCCTAATCCATATTCACCTACTATGTTTCCTTCTCTCCCTTTCCCTACTGTCGAATTCCAGTCACCCATGACTATTAAATTTTCGTCTCCCTTCACTACCTGAGTAATTTCTTTTATCTCATCATACATTTCATCAATTTCTTCGTCATCTGCAGAGCTAGTTGCCATATATACTTGTACTACCGTAGTAGGCATGGACTTCGTGTGTATCATACGTTCACTATGCTGTTTGTAGTAGCTAACCCTCACTCCTATTTTTTTTATTCATTATTAAACGTTAACTGGAATACTCTCTTTCAAATTCTGAAGGTGGCAGGGGTAAAATACAGGGAGCGAAAGGCTATTTACAATTTGTACAGAAACCAGATGGCAGTTATAAGAGTCGAGGGGCATGAAAGGGAAGCAGTGGTTGGGAAATGAGTGAGACGGGGTTGTAGCCTCTCCCCGATGTTATTCAATCTGTATATTGAGCAAGCAGTAAAGGAAACAAAAGAAAAATTCAGAGTAGGTATTAAAATTCATGGAGAAGAAGTAAAAACTTTGAGGTTTGCCGATGACATTGTAATTCTGTCAGAGACAGCAAAGGACTTGGAAGAGCAGTTGAACGGAATGGACAGTGTCTTGAAAGGAGGATATAAGATGAACATCAACAAAAGTAAAACGAGGATAATGGAATGTAGTCAAATTAAATCGGGTGATGCTGAGGGGATTATATTAGGAAATGAGACACTTAAAGTAGTAAAGGAGTTTTGCTATTTAGGGAGTAAAATAACAGATGATGGTCGAAGTAGAGAGGATATAAAATGTAGACTGGCAATGGCAAGGAAATCGTTTCTGAAGAAGAGAAATTTGTTAACATCGAGTATAGATTTAAGTGTGAGGAAGTCGTTTCTGAAAGTATTTGTATGGAGTGTAGCCATGTATGGAAGTGAAACATGGACGATAACCAGTTTGGACAAGAAGAGAATAGAAACTTCCGAAATGTGGTGCTACAGAAGAATGCTGAAGATAAGGTGGGTAGATCACGTAACTAATGAGGAGGTATTGAATAGGACTGGGGAGGAGAGAAGTTTGTGGCACAACTTGACTAGAAGAAGGGATCGGTTGGTAGGACATGTTTCGAGGCATCAAGGGATCACAAATTTAGCATTGGAGGGCAGCGTGGAGGGTAAAAATCGTAGAGGGAGACAAAGAGATGAATACACTAAGCAGATTCAGAAGGATGTAGGTTGCAGTAGGTACTGGGAGATGAAGAAGCTTGCACAGGATAGAGTAGCATGGAGAGCTGCATCAAACCAGTCTCAGGACTGAAGACCACAACAACAACAACATGCTGTTTGTAGTAGCTTACCCGCACTCCTATTTTTTTATTCATTATTAAACCTACTGCTGCATTACCCCTATTTGATTTTGTATTTATAACCCTGTATTCACCTGACCAAAAGTCTTGTTCCTCCTGCCACCGAACTTCACTAATTCCCACTATATCTAACTTTAACCTATCCATTTCCCTTTTTTAAATTTTCTAACCTACCTGCCCGATTAAGGGATCTGACGTTCCACGCTCCGATCCGTAGAATGCCAGTTTTCTTTCTCCTGATAACGACGTCCTCTTGAGTAGTCCCCACCTGGAGATCCGAATGGGGGACTGTTCTATCTCCGGAATCTTTTACCCAAGAGGACGCCATCATCATTTAACCACACAGGAAAGTTGCATGCCCTCGGGAAAAATTACAGCTGTAGTTTCCCCTTGCTTTCAGCCGTTCGCAGTACCACAACAGCAAGGCCGTTTTGGTTAGTGTTACAAGGCCAGATCAGTCACTCATCCAGACTGTTGCCCCTGCAACTACTGAAAAGGCTGCTGCCCCTCTTCAGGAACCACACGTTTGTCTGGCCTCTCAACAGATACCCCTCCGTTGTGGTTGCACCTACGGTACGGCTATCTGTATCGTTGAGGCTCGCAAGCCTCCCCACCAACGGCAAGGTCTATGGTTCATGGGGGGGGGGGGGGGGGGAGTTCACCTTGTGGGAGCTTGCGAATTATATATGTAGACACAGAAGGTACAAAATGGAGGAATAGAAAAACGAGTAGACACGGAAAGAAATCCACGGAAAAGCCTTAGCAGGTGCAGGGACAGGCTAGTGAGACAAGCTCTGTGGCACGCCGTGTGCAACGGTAGTTCTCTTGGCTCTTGAGGAAGATGCAGGAAACACGATAGGTCTGAGAAAGAAAACGCAAAATAGATTAGTTACAATGTCTGCTGCGGAAATTACGATGAAATGGTAGCTGGAAGGCACGGCGAGGTGGTTTATTTATACCAAACAGAAGACTATCGGTACATGAGTCGTCTGATTCCAGGTGATGTCAGACTGTGAACAAGTGAGTGCGCATTGGTTAGCATACTGGTCTCGCGTTCGGAGGAGAGGGATTCGAATCCCCCACACGGCCATCCAGATGGAAGGGTTCAGTAGTATCCCAAAATTATTTCAGTCCAATGGCGGTATAAGTCCTTTGAATAAGAACGAGCTACTTCCCCTCTCATCGTTCCCAAACTGTCCTCGTGGCCACCTTCATATTCCTTCCATCAGTTTTTCAATATCTGTTCCCTTTGGACGTGTTATCATTCAGTACGGTGTACCCAAAATAAAACTGGACCGTAAAGTATTTTCGGCATTTCGTGACATCGTAATCTAAACACTGAGGATATCGTTAGAAACTGGGCTAGGCACATCGGCAGTGACCATAGCAGTAATTTTTCTAAAAAGCACTGCCGCTAAGAAAAAAAGCCGGACCACGTAGGAATTACCCGAATGGGACGGCAATCTGGTGATGTAACGCACATATACAGATTAACACATGATTACAGTTTCAGAAAAATTGGAGGATACATTCAAGAGAAAGAGTTTCACAAATTGAGCAAGTCAACGACGCGCCGATCCACCTGTAGCACTTATTCTGCTTCGCAGTGACTGACAAGGATTGGTTGATGTCCTCCTGAGGAACATCGTTCCAAATTCTGCCAAGCTTGCGCTTTAGATCGTCAAAATCCCGGGAGTTTGGAGGGTCCTGCCCATAATGCTCCAAAGACTCTCAACTGGCAAGAGATCCGCAACAGTACTGGCCAATGTAGGCTTTGGCAAGCACGAAGGCAAGCAATAGAAACTTTCATCGTGTGAGGCATGGCGTTATCTTGCTGAAATGTAATCCTACGATGGTTTGCCATGAAGGGCAACAAAATGAGGGGTAGAATATCGTCGACGTACCGTTGTGTTGTAGGGGTGACACGGATGACAACTAAAGGGGTCCTGCTGTGAAAATAAATGGCGACCGAAATCACAATTTCTGGTTGTCGGGCCGAATGGCGGGCGACGGTCAGGCTGGTATCCCACCGTTGTCTGGACAGTCACCAGACACCTCTCCCCTGGACATCGGAGCTCAGGTCGAAGTGGAACACATCAATGAAGGCTATTTTACTCCAGTCGATGAGATTCCAGGCCGAAGACGTGTTTGGGGATGCCTCAGGCAGCGGTGAGATACCAATCTGATTGTCGTCCGCCATACTGCTCGACAGCGAGGAGTGACTGTCCGTGGTGCTATTTCATCGCAGGACCCCTTTGGTCGTCATCCGCGCCATGCTTACAGCACAACGGTAAGTCGACGATATTCTACGTCTCATTTTGTTGCCCTTCACGGCAAGTCACCCTAGGCTCACATTTCAGCAAAACAATGCCCCGCCACAAACGGCGAGAGTTTCTACTTGTCTTCGTGATTGCCAAAGCCTACCTTGACCAGTACTGTTGCGGATCTCTTCCCAACCGAGAATTTTTGGAGTATTATGGGCAGGGCCGACCAACCACCTTGAGATTTTGACAATCTAACGCACCTATTGGACAGAATTTAACAAGATATCCCTCGGGAGGACATTCAGCACTTCTATCAATCAATGACACGTCGAATAACTGCTTGTATAAGGGTCAGAGAGATGGACCAGCGATGTCATCGACTTGCTCAATTTGTGAAGCTCTTTTTCTTGAAATAAATCATCCAGTTTTTCTGAAATTGTAATTATTTGTTTCTGTGTATGTGCATCACATCAACCGATTTCCGTCCCATTCGGATAATTTCTTAGTGGTGTGTCCCTTTTTTTGTAGTAGAGTGTATTTCGCTACAGTTTTTCTTTGACCAAACTGTGGCAACTACGAATATCTTCATTGTACAACAATAAGCAAATTCTTACAAATATGTTACATGGAGTGTAAATTCTCTGATCCTAGACAACAGCGTCTTACAAGTATCTGTGCAAGAATGAGTGTGAATTATGGTTCAAATGGCTCTGAGCACTATGGGACTTAACTTCTGAGGTCATCAGTCCCCTAGAACTTAGAACTACTTAAACCTAACTAACCTAAGGACATCACACACACCCATGCCCGAGGCAGGATTCGAACCTGCGACCGTAGCGGTCGCGCGGTTCCAGACTGTAGCGCCTAGAACCGCTCGACCACCCCGGCCGGCAGAGTGAATTATGTTTGGTCAATAAGGACAAAGACATGTGACCCCTTTCACACATTATACAAAAAAATACTGGTTCCTAACAATGTAAGGCGAATTCAGTAATGAAAAAAATCATCGTTATCACTGAACCGGCGGAGAAACCACTTTCAAGAATTCGGCGCACTATATAACGTGGATTATTACTAGGAGAGATGGTGTATCTCGTCTCCCTGAATGAGCGTTCGAGTTTTCACCAATCGGGTGGAAAGGTTTTACACCGAACAAACATTTATGCTTAACCACTGCTGTATACAAAGATAACCCTGTCCCGTTGGGAATGTGACTGTCAGTGGAAGAAGACAACAAATCAGGCCAGTGGGGTGTCAGCACAGTGGCGCCCCATGCTATACTGTGTTGCCAGCAGGACTAGCACCACCAAATGGTGCTCACAACGGTCCTCTAGACTGGGGGGGGGGGGGGGGGGAGTGGTGGTGGTGGTAACAGTAGGTGGTAGTAGCAGTAGTAGTACTCACATGTCTTCCATGAGGTCTTGCTGCATGTAACGGGTTTGAGCTCTGTGCCTATCTGTGTCGGTCTTCACATACCACACTGAATTTTTAGATGTTACCGCCAGAGGACACAGTCATATCAGTCTGTCAGCGCATCCGATGGAGTGTGAATCTCATGTGAAACCAATACAAGACATTATATAGCAGACTGTTAAATCACTGGTTATATTGCTAATTGCCTGCGGGACCCATAATTGTTTATTTGTGTGGAATCATTCGCCATCACATTACCATCAGTACTACTGTGTATAGACGAAGTCTTCATTAGCAAGATGTCAGATGATGGTAGGCTATAATGTTCAAACTGCATTCCGTACTGTTCTTCACTTTCTCCTATAACTTTACTTCCGATCTCTAGCCATCGCTTGACTATCAAGCTAATCTTAAAGACAAAAAGAGCGCTTTGTCTCAAAATTTATCTCTATATCTTAACTCCATCAACGTTTCATATGCACTGGACGAACTACACTACTGGTCATTAAAATTGCTACACCACGAAGATGACGTGCTACAGACGTGAAATTTAACCGAAGAAAATGCTCCCAGTTATTTAATGGATGTGACTGCTTCTAGTAGTTGTTCTGCTATCCCGTAATCATTTAGTAACTGATCTTTATTCATTTTCATGAGCACCACCTTGCATTTGCGTATCTTGATGCTAAACTGTCAATCCCGGCACCAAGCGGTCAATCCTTTGCACGTCTTCCTGCATTTCGTTACAATTTTCTAGCGTTGAAAATTGCCTGTATGCAATAGCACCATCCGCGAACAACATCGAGGGGTTCGGACGTTACCCAACGAGATCAATTACATATATTGTGAAAAGTAATGGTCCGATTACACTACCTTGCGATAAATCTGAAGACTTCTCTCTCTTCAGAATGATATGCTGTGTTCTGTTGCTAGGAACTCTAGAATGCTATCACAAGTCTTGTTTGCTGTTCCATACGATCTTATTTTTTTTTCATCAGATGATAGTGCGGAACTGCATCAAACGCCTTTCGAAAGTCGTGTGACACGTGATTGACCTGGGGGCCGGTATCTATTGCCTTCTCCGTCTCGTTTCTCACGTTCGTTGTTCGTGAAATCCATGTTGATTCCTATCCAGAAGATTTTCGGTCCCCATAAATGTCATAATAAACGAGCTTACAACGTGTTCTAAAATTCTGTGACGAACTGGCGTCAGTGATGTAGGTGTACAGTTTTGCGTTGGACGACACTTCTTGAAAATGGCAATGACCGGTGCATTTGTTGAATGACTAGGCAGCTTCGTTCCTCTTACGGTCTATGGCAGGCTGTTGCTGGAAGAGGAGCGAGTTCTTTGGTATATTCTATGTACAATTGTAAAGGTATCCCGTGTGGTCCAGTTGCCTTTCCTCTGCGAGCGATCTCAATTGATTTTCTATCCCACAGCGGTCACTTATTTAAGTATCTTCCATTTTGGTGTTCGTGCAACGGTTGAAATGAGTAACTGTTGCGTGATCGTGCTCTGAGGAACAATTTTGGAAGAAAGAATTTTGTATTTCGACGTTTCTTCCGTGATCCTTTCCTTCGTTGCAGTCATGGACATTAAGTGTCTGCACAGGCAGCTTTGCTCCCTTTGCTGATATAGGGAAAGACCAGAACGCCTTAGGACTGATAGAATTTTCGTTTCGAATTCGTCAAACCCTTCAAGCATGGCTCTTATTTTGGCTCTGTTGTAGCTTTTTATGACTCAGGTCTTAGCTGAGTGTGCAGTGGTTCCCTTGTATTCGCTAATATCAACTATTTTCTACTTTTATTTGCATTAATATAATTCTTCTTCTTCTTTTTCCTGGCCTTCATGGTGTATCCTCACGGGCTTGGCATGTTATTGCGGATTTGGCGCTGTTAGCGATAGAGGGTGCACGCATCCCCTTCCTGTCGTTATCCCTCTACCTCTCCTTTCCTCTCCACAGTTGGCCCAGCGACGGAATTTTTGTAGTCCATCTCTGTGTGCCAAGTACTTACTATCTGACGTGAAAGTGTGAGAACTGTATCGATATGCTTGCGGGTTATGTAACTAAGGCAGAGCGTGGGTACCAGCCCGATATTCACATAATGGGATGTGGGAATCCGCCTAAAAACAACATCAAAGCCGGCCGACACACCGACACTCGTTGTTCATCCTCCGGGCAGATTCCATCAGGCGCACCTCCCCAAATCCCATAAGAGGCTTGCTAACACGTGCGACTATCCGGGCGGATCCAGAAGGAATAATTGTAGATTATATTTAAAACTTGTCAGATATTTTACGTTATAGGGCAAACGATCGATACAGTTTAATCTCTTAAAGAGAAATCTTATTTTGTTTTTTTACTTCATTTTTTGGCTTTTTGTATCAAATTTTAATTTACTGTGAATGCTATGCATAACCTTCATGTGATCAGTAATCGAAAACAGAAATCCTATTTTCATTCAAAGTTATGACTCGAGATTTTTAATTAACGTGTTCAAATGGCCCTGAGCACTATGCGACTTAACTTCTGAGGTCATCAGTCGCCTAGAACTTAGAACTAATTAAACTTAACTAACCTAAGGATATCACACACATCCATGCCCGAGTCCGGATTCGAACCTGCGACTGTAGCGGTCGCTCGGCTCCAGACTGTAGCGCCTAGAACCGCACGGCCACTCCGGCCAGCTTAACGTGGTCATTTGATAACAGGTGCAGAACTCAAATAGTACAAAAAGTAGTTACTAACGAGAATCGAACCAGCGACTGAGCCACTGGCGGCTCCGTTAAAATGCTAGAAATGTTTTGTACTTAGCACTGCTCGGAACTCTTCAAAGTAGAATTTAATCGTACAATGCAGGCTTTCGCGCTCGCTATTTGCGTCCTCGGCGCCATTTGTTGTAGGCGTGTTAATGCTTTAGGAAGCTGACGCCTGGGCAGGGAATACGGCAGATGGTGACAGAGCGCCGCGGCCGCAGAGGCGCCGGTCAGACAGCAGACTGCAGCCAGCAGGGGCGTGGCTGGGGGCAGCGCGTCGCGGCGCGCACCTGCTGGCGTGCCGGCCGTCACTGCGGCTGTGGCTGCCTCAGGCGCAGAGCCGGTCGCGATCGGAGAAAGCAAGACCTGGCTGTGGCGGCCGGCAGCGCAGACACGCCTGGGAAAGCGCCAGCCCGCCGCCGGAGAAAACCGCCGTCACGTCACGTCACGTCACGTCACAGCAGTCGGGGCCAAAGAGGTACAAGGGCCCTGAAACGAACTTGTGACGTCACACTAGAAGGCTTGTCCGCCACACTTCGGGAACACTCGGCTCCGACTAAAGGTCGTAATTTTGACGTGGCTACCGAGAACTTGTACGGATTTAAGGGGACCACACTCTGCCTATCTAACCCATGCTAATTTAGACAAGTATTTGACCCATTTCTGAAAAAAACTATTTGATGAAGGACCTTGACATTTTTACTGTATGTTACATAATGATAATAGAGCCAACTGTACTAAAATCTACTTTATCCATTTTATACTCTTTAAGAAATACTTTTTTAAATTTATTAACAAAAATATTAAGTTTTTTCTGCAGAAAATATTTTTTGCGAACTTCCTAATAGGGGAATATTATTGAATGTAGTACCAGAGGTGGCTTCGTATGTTATGCAGAGTCTCTGAAAACTTCATTCATTTATCTATGATATTTTCTGAAGTAATGGGGCATATATACTGAAAATTTTAGTTTGCGGGAAACTGACTTTAAAGAAAAAACTTTTGAAATTGTTACTTGCAGTCAATAAGAACTGTCCTGATGCATATAATGGCCCTTCTTTGGCCTCTAGCAGGTCTTCCAGCTTCTTTTTCACCTTCCTGGATGTCTGTCTTGCTTTCTTTGTTTTAGGAACGCGGTTCCAAATTACGCTGTTGAAACATTAATTTGGGATCTGCGTCTGCCCATGCAGACATCTCCTTAGGTCAGGATGAGCCAAGTCTCTGAAAATATGGTTAATTGCTGTAATAACAGCAGCAGGAAGAGAATGCTGGTGACAATAAGATTCTTCAGTTGCCTGAGCCCTATTGTATTTGCATCACGAATTTTCTCCTGATGGACACAATCTATGACATGGCTTATCATCAGTAGAGGACTTATGGCACAGTATGGTCCAAACATCTCTCTTCATTGCCCCCAGATTTTTTTTATTTCTTCTAATTGCCTGTCCATAGTATACCTGCTAGTTTTCTATGACAACTACTGGCAATCACACTTTAATAAAACTAACCGCGTGTTGTTTACAAACAGCAGAAACAAATAGAATACCGACCGTTGCATTCCAAGGATAGCCAACACACTCAGGAGTTAAAAAAAAATCCCTAACGTGCAATGTAGGGGATATTAAGATCTAAAACATATGCAGAAAAGTGGGTGACACAAAAGTAGGCGTGGCACATAAACACACGTGGTAGGATAATGCTCTTTAAATGCTCGAAAAATTTTTTTTTCAGCAGAATCCTTTTCAGAGTACTTAAATAAAATCTTAATCTATCGAAATAAGATTTTTTCGACCTGAACGACGGTGTGGTCCCCTTAAACACACAGTCAAGAATTCCTGAACTCGTCTGAAATAATGTACTCGCTCCCCGGTGGAGACGGCTGCTGCACTCGCAAGACCTGCCGTGTTACGTGCTGTGAGGTAAGCGTCACAGGCTGTCCTCCTCCTGGGTCTGGGCACCAGTCCATTCGTTGCATCGCCGCGCTGGCTGCTTCATTCCAGGTACAAAACAGCTGGACAGCCCCTACGCTACCATTGGCAGCTTCTTAACCGTCTTTTACTGTTCTAAGTGAGGAACGTCCAGGGTCTGTGAAACAAAAGGTTGTTTGTTGTCTTGGCGCAAGTTGTTCTTTACATCTTCGACAAAATTACGATCACTGTGACACGTTCATTTCGGCCAACCTTGGAAGTTTTTGAAGCTTAGCGGGGCCAGAACCTAGGAATGGGAAAAACCGACAGTTAAAAGCCTAATATCCGTATTTCAGTTCTCAATAACTTTCCAGTATTTTTCTAGCCTCAGTTATAACAGGTGATTTCTATTTTTTACTAATAACTGATGGTGAGTAAGAAAACCGAAATATCAATTAGCCATAGCATGAGCGGTATAATTTTTGGTTTTTAAATAAATCTTTTTTTTAAAAAACAAGTAATGTTTATTTGTAAAATTTTCGCTGTTTTAAAATATTCAGTTATTATAGAAAATGGGAAAAGCGATCATTGCTATTTTTAATAACAATGCCGAGAGAAACGAGCAACAAACACGTGACAAAAGAATTGGTACAGCACTGCCGAGACAATACTGTACCTGTTGTAAGTGGGCTGTTTAGGTCTTTATGTTGGTAACGTCACGTAACGCTCTGTGTGAAAATCACTGACTGTGCTGTGTGTCGTCTGTGGCTGGTTTGCATTGTTGGAATATTCGCTATTGTAGTGTTGAGCAGTTGGCGGTTAACAGCGCGTAGCGTTGCGCAGTTGGAGGTGAGGCGCTAGCAGTGGTGGATGTGGGGAGAGAGATGGCGGAGTTTTGAGAGCGGATGATCTGGACGTGTGGCCATCAGAAAGAGTAAATTTGTAAGACGGGATGTCATGAACTGATACATATATTATGACTTTCGAACACTATTAAGGTAAATACATTGTTTGTTGTCTATCAAAATCTTTCATTTGCTAAGTATGCCTATCAGTAGTTAGTGCCTTCAGTAGTTAGAATCTTAATTTACTGGTTCAACTGGCTCTGAGCACTATGGGACTTAACATCTATGGTCATCAGTCCCCTAGAACTTAGAACTACTTAAACCTAACTAACCTAAGGACAGCACACAACACCCAGCCATCACGAGGCAGAGAAAATCCCTGATCCCGCCGGGAATCGAACCCGGGAACCCGGGCGTGGGAAGCGAGAACGCTACCGCACGACCACGAGATGCGGGCAATCTTAATTTAGCTGGCAGTGCTGGCAGTATTGGCGTTCGCTGTATTGCTGTAGTTCGAGTAACGAAGATTTTTGTGAAGTAAGTGATTATTGTTAGTCAGGGCCATTCTTTTGTAGGGATTATTGAAAGTGAGATTGTATTGCGCTAAAAATATTGTGTGTCAGTTTGGTGTTGATCAGAAGAAGTAAAGTTAGAAATGTCTGAGTACGTTCAGTTTTGCTCAGCTGTTTGAAAATCAAATAACGTAAGACGTTTTCCAGCACTTTCATTTTTAAATTTTTGTGAGGGGACTTTTCACTGTTACTACATGGCATGGCCCATTACATGGTACGCGTGTACACGCAGTGAGCGAGACTTACCCCACTCGATTTTATGATAGTTTCACGCTGTTCTCGTCGACTTAGCTGAATTATAGAGTGGAACTATCCCTAAACTGGAAGTATTTTACTAAGTGCGGTATCAACGAAGTACAATACCTCATTTGCTTTAAGAGATTAAGGACGGCAAGAGCCTCAACAAACGTGCGACATCAAATAAGGAGAAAACTTAAGAAATAAGAATTCATTCGTAGTTTACAACAAAAACGGAAAGTAGCTGATGTGTTGCCTGTGTCTATCTAGTATGCCTTTACCTTCTTGTAGATTTTTAAATGGAAAAACTAACGTGAAAAATAGTTCTCCAAACTGAGTATTCACCTTTCAGCGCTGGCCATTCGTAATGCCCAAATAGCGCTGCGATCATCATTACATCATCATTTTTAAATAGAGTTTCAAAAAATTGGAATTTATAGGAGAATTCCAGTGATTATTATAGTATTCAACCACTTATCACTTCTCGAGAAAAGCAAGTAACGTTGGACGGAATAAGGTTTCTTTTATTTGCTCATTTAATTTAATATTTGGATTCTATGTATCTTTAAACTGAAGGACTTAAAATTTCTCAGTCGTTGTTCGATTCTTACGTTTATTAAAAAAAAATAATAAGAATAAAAAACCGAAAATCGTTTACTTCAGAAACCAGTTATTTTAAGCGGTTTCAACCACCTGGTTAAACTGAAAAATTGATTGTTTCAGCTACAACCGCCGTCCCTACCAGAATCCGCGCACTCTCACAAGCGTATCATCAGATGCATTAAACATGTATTTTCATGAGTCTTAGGTATGTTGTTGAGGGCATGTTCTGACTAACTGGCTGACGGATTTTGATGCAACGACTCCTAGTCCACGAAGAAAATCGATGTCGATGTCTTATACCATTATATTCGTCATCTTTCGACCGAGCGAGCGTAGCGGCATTGGTTAAGGTTCAAGGCTAGTACGCTGGCAGTAAGATTCAAATCTTGGCTTCGTACTTCTTTTTACAATTTCATCGTTCAGGATACCATTAAATAGTATACGTCATTGCAAAAGCTATTAAAAATATTTTCGCCCTAGTAATTTCATTAACAAGCCCATTATCATAGCAAACTTTCTTCAAATGTGTATTCCGTTTGTTACAGAACATATTACAGAATCATCTCACTCGCTGTCGTCTGCAATGCTAGAGCAGAAATCCGGATGCTATAGTTTATAGAAGCAACCGAAACACAAATTCGCACATTTAAGACTTTATTTGGCACGCACAGAAATATTGCGACAAAAGATTTTAAGTTACTTAAATTAAAGGTATATGGTCACTTGTACTTATGCTTGCACTTTTTTAAACACAATACGTTGCATGTATCATTGTCGACAAAAGGCGCATGGACGCTACATTAAAAATACTAGTATTGTTCATGTGTGTGTAAAAATAGTTACTTATTCCACTATTCCATGTGAATTGTCTTAAAACGTTTCTTTCTGGTACAAGACACAGAATACTTCCACACTTTCCACTATTTGTGGTCGATTACCCCACAAGGCAAAGACCATATATTTCTTTTTGGCGCTTACTCTGGCAAGTGACCCTTAATGAAAGGCAGATGACAATAAGCTACGATTACAATGTGTATTTTCGTACAGTAAGCTCTGCGCGATTTAACAATTTCATTGCTTCCTTTCTGTGCATGTAGAACGGAAATTGATCAAATTGGACATTCGAATTTGGTGATGTGAAAAACGTACCAAAATCAGAACGCATGTTAATGAATGTGGTAGATCGCCGTCATTAACTCTGTGTGCCCGTACAGCACACACACGTGGCTCGCCAGGCAGTGCCAAGGCAGCTATGCCACCTGGTTGCATTACATCATTCAGCAGATGTAGAGATGTAGAAGGCGTGCTTCACACACTAATGAGCTGTTGAATTATAAACACCCGCGCAGTAGCGATTAGATCCTCCATCAGCCCTGATTACGTCGGCGACGTGGCGTAGCACTGACAAGGCCAGAATTCGAAATCATCGATTACCAGGTCATTAGAGATCACTTCCTTACCTCTATACGTTTTCCAATCATTAATTTCTTTGCCTACCTTGATATTACCATTATCATTCAGGTAACGTTCCTCAGTTTACATTTCAATTCAAACAGCGTATCATCATATTACTTATCAGTGCCGGTGTTATTGACTGATGAATCCTCTAGGACGACCACGGATAAAAAGAGCAAGCTTGGATTATAGATGACAGAAGTTGTGTCGATCTCAACAACACACTGCGTATAATACTTGTGCAGAGTGCAGAATTGCAAGACACACTCTACCTTACTTTTATTGATTTTGAAAAGGCATTTGACTCTCTCAATAGGAGAGTTATGTGGCATACCTTGGAAGAATACGGAATACCATCAAAGATAGTAAATATTATTAAAGCCATGTATGATGGATATGAATGTAGAGTGCTACACAATGGGAAACTTACTGAATCTATCCAAACAAATACTGGGGTGAGGCAGGGATGTATTTTGTCACCTACCTTGTTCTTGTTGGTACTGGACAGTGTAATGAAAAGAGTTGTTGATGGCAGGAGAAAAGGTATTCAGTGGGGAATGCAAGACAGGTTTGAAGACCTATACTTTGCTGACGATATCTGTCTGTTCTCGCGAAGATTGCGTGACATGGAAGAAAAGTTGGAAAGACTGAAAGAGGAAGCAGAAACTGCAAGACTTAAACGTTCAGGAAACTAAGGAAATGAGAACGCGATCTGAAAACCAAGCGAAGCTAACAGTGTATGGAAAGGAATTGGAACAAGTAGACTCCTTTGTATATCTAGGAAGTACAGTCTGTAGAGATGGAGGGGCCGAGGAGGACGTAAAGAGTCGGATACGGAAGGCAAATGGAGCCTTTGTACAAAAAGTCAGTCCTCCTGTATAGATGCGAAACATGGAGAGTAACAAACATGACTGTAAACCAGCTGCAAGTCTTCATAAACCGGTGTCTTCGGCAAATTATAAACGTGCGGTGGCCAGATGTTATATCAAATGACGAACTGTGGGAGCTGACAAACCAGCGACCTATTCGTGAACAAATAAAGGAAAGAAAATGGATGTGGATTGGTCACACAATACGCAAACAACGAGGAGTTGTTGAAAAGGCAGCACTGGATTGGAACCCACAAGGAACACGTAGACGTGGCCGCCCGAAAAAGACATGGAACAGTACGGTGGAAGAAGCAGCTCTGAAAGCTGGAAAATAGTGGAGTGAAGTGCAATGTTTGGCTGTCAACAGAACCAGATGGAAGGTCTTTACTGCTGTCCTATGATCCAACAGGAACTACAGGAAATAAGTCAGTAAGTCAAGTCAGTAGCGCTTAGATCTTCCATTAGCCCTGATTACGTCGGCGACGTGGCGTAGCACTGACAAGGCCAGAATTCGAAATCATCGATTACCAGGTCATTAGAGATCACTTCCTTACCTCTATACGTTTTCCAATCATTAATTTCTTTGCCTACCTTGATCATTCAGGTAACGTTCCTCAGTCTACATTTCAACTCAAAAACTTTATCATCATATTACTAATCAGTGCCGGTGTTATTGACTGTTGAATCCATTAGGACGCGCACGGATAAAAAATTAGAATATATAGACTGTTCTGTCTTCAATTCAATGTTCCACGTAATGGTGCAGTTCCAACCTGCAGTGCCATTCCCTATGGGTTAAGAACTTTGCCAGACAAATTCTGCATTCAAGTAAAACTGGGAGGCAATGCAAGGGCGGCCACGCCACCTGAAAAGGTTAAAGTCTTACATCGTGTAATTCAACAGAGCCCCAACCGGTCTGCGAGACGACTCGCACGGTCTCTTGGGTTATCAAATTCTTCCGTTCGATGCATTTTACACAGTCTACATTTTCATCCCTACAAAACTGGTATTGTTCAGGAGTTGAAGCCTCACGATTTTGTGAAGAGGAGACGTTTTGAAGAAGAGACGTTTTGCTGATGTAATGAAAGAGATGTTGGAGGAAGGACAGGGAATTGTGATTTAATAGTCATATGAGGCTCATTTTTACCTAAACGTCTGTGGTAATAAACAAAATTGTCGTTACTGATCTGCAAAAAACGCTCGGCAACTGCAACAGCGCCCCCAGCAGTGCGACAGAGTTACACTTTGGGCTATATTTGGGAAAATTGGTGTTATAGGGCCTTATTTCATCGAATAAAACGGGAGAGCTGTCATCGTGATCTCTGAGCGTTATTGGACCATGTTGCGAGAAGTGCTCATCCCAGAACTTCGTCGCCGTGGCACAAATAGTTGAAATGTTTGATTTCAGGCAGATGGTGCGACGGCAGCCGGCAGCTGCGGCCGAGAGGTTCTAGGCGCTTCAGTCCGGAACCGCGCTGCTGCTGCGGTCGCAGGTTCAAATCCTGTCTAGGGCATGGATGTGTGTGATGTCCTTAGGTTAGTTAGGTTTAAGTAGCTCTAAGTCTAGGGGATTGATGACCTCAGATGTTAAGTCCCATAGTGCTTAGAGCCATTTGAACCACTTTGGTGCGACAGCTCATGCTTCAAATATATGTCTCAAGTAAGGAACTTGGTTCTGGGGAAAGTGACAACCAACAGAGCATATGTTGACTGGCTGCCCAACTCTCCAGACCTTACTCCATGTGACTTGTC
Source organism: Schistocerca americana (assembly GCF_021461395.2). Lineage (NCBI taxonomy): Eukaryota > Metazoa > Arthropoda > Insecta > Orthoptera > Acrididae > Schistocerca > Schistocerca americana. The sequence goes on from NC_060126.1 coordinate 107,802,078, forward strand.
GAACTTCCTCAAGAACATCACTATATCCGTAACATATTGGAGGAATGACAAACTTCGCACAGAGGGTCGACGAGTGTGCCACAAAAGAGCGCCAGTACCTAAAAGATATTATCTTCCACAAATAATTTCTGTCAAAATTGATATATAAGACTTAAACTATCATTCATTTTGCATCTTTTAAAATAAAATAAGTTGCTATATCTGAAAATGTGACTGGCTACAATAAATTCAAAAACCATCAGACAACATTGACTCGCCCTGTAAAAGTGGTTTAAGTTCAGACTACCTGATGTAGTCATGAACGAATCTCTCTTCGTGCAGCGGAGTGTGCACTGTAATGGAACTTCCTTGGACTCGAACCCGGAACCCTGCCTACTGCAGACAGTGCTGATAGTTCGAGTTCTTGTGTCTGTCCGGCATGCAGTTTTAATCTCCCAGGAAATTTCAATGCTGATACTGCCTGATCTATCGACTACTGGTCCCAAGCACAGTTTTAAAATACTAGGAACTTTCAGAACGGAGCACACACTAATACAATGAGAAAGATTCACTTTGAAAACAAGATTATGGGTTCGAGTCCCGGAGCCGCCACACAGTTTTAATGTGACAGGAACTTTCAACCTGACGCATTCATCTAGTGATGAACAATGACACATGCTGTGGTATGATATAATGAAGAAAGAAAGAAAGATCGGAGGTTAACGTGCCGTCGACAAAGAGATCATTACATACTGAATACAAGCTCGTATTGGAGAAGGAAATCGGCGGTGTCTTTTCGAAGGAAAAATCCTAGCATTTGACCTAGACAGCTAAAACAAATCATGGGATACCTCAATGTAGATGGCCGGACAGGTATTTGAACTCCCGTCCTCCCAAATATGGTTCCAGTGTCTCAGGACTACGCCCCCTCACTACAGGACTGTACCAGAACGAGAGAGCGATCACGGCAAGTGAACGTAGAACTACTGTCGCATGCCTTCTTCGTACTACAGTTAAGTATTTGTATATTTTCTATAAATAAATTATTGTAAACTGTTCGTAACCTGCGTTGTCATCATTTTACCACAGATGTAGCCTTACCATATTTGGCCCTGTGCCAACGGTGTACAGTTTGCACATGGAAGCAATTGACCTCCTAACAGCAACTACATTTGTGTGCAAAACCTAAGGACGAAAGTAACTTTCGCAAGGTATGTCACAAGCAAACTCGATTAAACTTGGTCCATACATAGAAAGAGCTGCTACAGTACAGTTTAAAAGGTAACTGAAAGAAACACGCAATGAGACGGAAAGAAATTACACTTTTATTCAAAGACAGTTACACTAAAGTGACAAAAAACTGCAAGAAAGTGTACGTCAGTAAGCCACGTAGTGTGCTTCAATTACAGGATACCACAGGGCAAGGGATTTGTGCTGTGTCCCGTAACATGTTGGATAAACTGATGACAAACTTCGGACAGAGATAAAAAACGTACGAAGTGTCACGTTACATTGCCTTCTAAGTCAGTAGACAACAATGTATTAGCTCAAATGGATTCCGATGTGTGACAGAAATCCACACCGATCGTCTTGAGGCTATCATCCCAGTATTCAATTAAAATTGGGGTTTAACAGGGTGGCGACTTCGTTTCATCCAAAGATTTGCCTGAGATTTCTCGATTTTTCCAGACTGAAACTATCAATTATCCTAATCGAGTCGTGTTGTATGTCAGGGCAAGTTTAATTTTATTCAAGACACAAAGGAATTAAAAATATTAACTTCCAGTGGACACTGATTTAAATCAGTGGGAAATGCCGAAAATTAGTGCTGGAGCACGATTCGAACACAGGTCTCCTACTTACTACGCTGATGCGCTGACCACTACGCCATTTGAACACAGTCGTCATCGCAACTGCACGCCCCCCCGCCAGACTCAGATTCCCAACTTATCCACACCCCACTACGTCACTGACGTGGTGGCCCTTGGGCATTATCCTCATTAGTCGCGGCATTTCGCGATTCCCGTACGAGTTCGAGCTTGATGTGCATCTGCACTGAACGGATCATCGGCCGTCCTCGTCTTAATTATATACAGGGTGAAAAGTATTTAAACCGACACATTCTGGGAGGTTGTAGGGGACATCAAAACAAATATTTTTTCCTAATGTCATTTTTTCCTATGAGGAGTATTTAAACCAGTAGAGGAAGATTTCTCTGGCGGCAAATCAATTAAACCAACAAGCACTTTTCCATTTTTTTATGACCAAGAGACAACAGATTAACACAACCCAGTTTCAATTACAGTAGATTTTCAAAAATATCTCCATTGACACGTAAACAAATGTTACACCGTCGGATCATGTTCTGTCTGACACGGGCAAAAACCCCAGGAGTATCCTGAATTGTTCCTGCTGCTGCTACTATCCGGGCATCCAGATCCTCTTCTGATGCAACAGGAGTTGTAGAAACAAGGTTGCTCATCTCTCCCCACACAAAAAAGTTCAGAAGAGACATATCCGGCGATCGAGCAGGCCATGGTACAGGACCACCTCTGCCAATCCACGTTTCTGGGAACCGTCGGTCCAGGAATCGACGAACACGACGGCTGTCCGCGCCCCGTTATTTTTGAACCACATGCGTTGTCTTGTAGGGAGCGCGACGTCTTCCAGAAATTCTGGCAATGCTCTGGCGAGAAAATTTTAATAGTGCCTGCCATTTAATGGCCTAGGTAGCAGATACGCCCCAATTAAACAGTCCCCAGCAACACCGACCCACACATTAACGAAGAACCGCACTTGATGAGCGCTAGTAACTGTGGCATGTGGGTTATCCCCACTCCAAACATGCGAATTGTAAATGTTGAAGACGCCATCACGCCCGAACGTTGCTTCACAGAGGATGGAAATGTAGGATGCATTTCACACTGTTCCAGGTACCACTGCGAAAACTGTGCTCTGGGTGGATAATCAACTGGTTCCAGGTTGTGGGCACGCTGTAAGTGAAATGGACCAAACAAGTGCTCTCGAAGGACTGTTCTCACATTCGTCTGATTTGTCCCCATATTACGTGACGTTTTACGAATGCTGATTGAAGGCTCCCGCTCCACATGTTGCAAGGCAGTTTCCTCAAATTGCAGCATTCTTACCGTGCGACGGCGTATCTGTCCACGTAATCTGCTAAATGACCCGGTCTCACGTAGACGTTGGTACACAGCAGCAAAGGTCGTATGATGCGGGATAAGGCGATTAGGATATTATTGTTGATAAGCCCGCTGTGCAGCTGGTCCGTTGTGGTGCGCTACGTAGTACGCACCAGCCATATCAGTCTACTCACTCCAGGTGTATCGCTCCACTAGTAAACAGAGTCAATGCACTACTACCCTGGTGGACAGCAGTTTACTACAACTGAAGAGCGTAATACGCCCTCTAATAACTGAAGATCGTAATACGACCTCTAACAACTGAACAGCGTAATACGGTTTCCACCGGTCTAAATAATCCTCATAGGAAAAAAATGACATTAGGGAAAAATATTTGTTTTGATGTCCCCTACAACTTCCCAGAGTTTGTCGGTTTAAATAGTTTTCACCCTGTATATGGTGTCTGTTCTTTCGGACGCTCACAAAATTATTCGATTTGTTGGTTTTCATGTCTGCAAAAGAGCTGTTTTGAGTTGACACGTCACTTTATTACTGGATATTCCAATTTCAGCCACGATTTATAGTTTTTGCGACATTGTTGTAAGTTATAAGATCTTGCCATCCCTGGAAATTTCTTCGTCAACTGCCACCGCTGCGTGTCATCCGAGTCATTGTGCAGTATCCGAAAGTGCATGAGCAATAATCGTAGCAATAAGTTTCCAACTGTTATCTATAGTTAACATGAAGTTTATATATATAAACTAAAAAAAAGGAAGCCTAAATATTCAATACTGATCTACAAAACATCTAAACATGGGGATATCTGACGTGTAGTAACACGGCTTTGAAGAGTGTTGTACCCTTTAAGAATGACACAGTGGCGTATTGCGAAAGAGCGGGCGAAATACCAAGCCCTGCGGGGCTCGTGAGAGGCGTTCCCTTGCGGGCAGGCAACCCGCCCGACGCGGAGGCGGACCGCCACGTGCAGCGAGCGGGACGGAGGGCTATTTCCGGGCTCCGGAAGGCGGCTACTGGGAGCCGGCGACCACTGCCGCCCCACACCTCCGCCTCCCACCACCACGCCGACAGTCCTGCTTCATTTCCGGAGGCTGATGAGGACGCCTGCCAACAAAAGTGCGCTCGCGCGAACTCTCATTGTCGCCGTCTCTCGGAAGTAAAAAAACACTGCAAGCGCTCGTGACAACGACGGTGATGAATCTGCTAATGGAAGACAGATCTTTCCCATCCAGTCATCATCTGTTCATCAGCGTAACATGTTAGGCACGTGTCAACGTATGGGCGAATTGGTGGCGATAGGAAGAGCTCAGCTGAAGGTTAATTTGGACATCACATTGTTCTATCAGAAATAGTAGCTCTGAATGTGTGTCATGATTTCGGAAAACACTTTGCCCTTCAAGAATCATGAAATGCCCCTGTCTTGCTCCGGCGTCTAAACAGGACAGCTCAGCCACTTATGGGAGGGCCAACAGATGAACTTTGAATCCGAACAACGGTTCAGGTTGGTAGTTTGCACATCAACATGTCATTGCGAGAGCTGAAAGAAGCGATAGTGAGATCGTGGTAAGATTTCGAAGTGGTGCAACGACTGGCAACGCTTTAAATGATTATAAATGTATAGCTTTGCACGTCACAAAACGCGGAAATGTAGTAACCTGTGACTATAACATCAATGAGCCACAGTTAAAATCAGTCATCTCAAACAAATACTTGGGTCTAATAATTTGTAAGGATATGAAATGGTGTCACCACATGACTATAACATCAATGAGCCACAGTTGAAATCAGTCAGCTCAAACAAATGCTCGGGTCTTTTTTTTTTTTTTTCATCAGTCTACTGACTGGTTTGATGCGGCCCGCCACAAATTCCTTTCCTGTGCCAACCTCTTCACCTCAGAGTAGCACTTGCAACCTACGTCCTCAATTATTTGCTTGACGTATTCCAATCTCTGTCTTCCTCTACAGTTTTTGCCCTCTACAGCTCCCTCTACTACCATGGAAGTCATTCCCTCATGTCTTAGCAGATGACCTGTCCCTTCTCCTTATCAGTGTTTTCCACATATTCCTTTCCTCTCCGATTCTGCGTAGAACCTCCTCATTCCTTACCTTATCAGTCCACCTAATTTTCAACATTCGTCTATAGCACCACATCTCAAATGCTTCGATTCTCTTCTGTTCCGATTTTCCCACAGTCCATGTTCCACTACCATACAATGCTGTACTCCAGACGTACATCCTCAGAAATTTCTTCCTCAAATTTAGGCCGGTATTTGATATTAGTAGACTTCTCTTGGCCAGAAATGCCTTTTTTGCCATAGCAAGTCTGCTTTTGATGTCCTCCTTGCCCCGTCCGTCATTGGTTATTTTACTGCCTAGGTAGCAGAATTCCTTAACTTCATTGACTTCGTGACCATCAATTGCCTCTCTCGTCCCTTTGCTTTTCCTAAAGCCAAACTGATCGTCACCTAGCGCATCCTCAATTTTCTTTTCCAATCTTCTGTACATTATTCTCGTAAGCAGCTTCGATGCATGAGCTGTTAAGCTGATTGTGCGATAATTCTCGCACTTGTCAGCTCTTGCCGTCTTCGGAATTGTGTGGATGATGCTTTTCCGAAAGTCAGATGGTATGTCGCCAGACTCATATTCTACACACCAACGTGAATAGTCGTTTTGTTGCCACTTCCCCCAATGATTTTAGAAATTCTGATGGAATGTTATCTATCCCTTCTGCCTTATTTGACCGTAAGTCCTCCAAAGCTCTTTTAAATTCCGATTCTAATACTGGATCCCCTATCTCTTCTAAATCGACTCCTGTTTCTTCTTCTATCACATCAGACAAATCTTCACCCTCATAGTGGCTTTCAATGTATTCTTTCCACCTATCTCCTCTCTCCTCTGCATTTAACAGTGGAATTCCCGTTGCACTCTTAATGTTACCACCGTTGCTTTTAATGTCACCAAAGGTTGTTTTGACTTTCCTGTATGCTGAGTCTGTCCTTCCGACAATCATATCTTTTTCGATGTCTTCACATTTTTCCTGCAGCCATTTCGTCTTAGCTTCCCTGCACTTCCTATTTATTTCATTCCTCAGCGACTTGTATTTCTGTTCAAATGGCTCTGAGCACTATGGGACTCAACATCTGAGGTCATCAGTCCCCTAGAACTTAGAACTACTTAAACCTAACTAACCTAAGGACATCACACACATCCATGCCCGAGGCAGGATTCGAACCTGTGACCGTAGCAGTCACGCGGTTCCGGACTGAAGTGCCCAGAACCGCACGGCCACCGCGGCCGGCTGTATTTCTGTATTCCTGATTTTCCCGGAACATGTTAGTACCTCCTCCTTTCATCAATCAGCTGAAGTATTTCTTCTGTTACCCATGGTTTCTTCGCAGCTACCTTCTTTGTATCTATGTTTTCCTTCCCAACTTCTGTGATGGCCCTTTTTAGAGATGTCCATTCCTCCTCAACTGTACTGCCTACTGCGCTATTCCGTATTGCTGTATCTATAGCGTTAGAGAACTTCAAATGTATCTCGTCATTCCTTAGTACTTCCGTATCCCACTTCTTTGCGTATTGATTCTTCCTGACTATTGTCTTGAACTTCAGGCTACTCTTCATCACTACTATATTGTGATCTGAGTCTACATCTGCTCCTGGGTACGCCTTACAATCCAGTATCTGATTTCGGAATCTCTGTCTGACCATGATGTAATCTAATTGAAATCTTCCCGTATCTCCCGGCCTTTTCCAAGTATACCACCTCCTCTTGTGATTCTCGAACAGGGTATTCGCTATTACTAGCTGAAACTTGTTACAGAACTCAATTAGTCTTTCTCCTCTGTCATTCCTTGTCCCAAGCCCATATTCTCCTGTAACCTTTTCTTCTACTTCTTCCCCCACAACTGCATTCCAGTCGCCCATGACTATTCGATTTTCGTCCCCCTTTACATAGTGCATTACCCTTTCAATATCCTTATACACTTTCTCTATCTGTTCATCTTCAGCTTGCGACGTCGGCATGTATACCTGAACTATCGTTGTCGGTGTTGGTCTGCTGTCGATTCTGATTAGAACAACCTGGTCACTGAACTGTTCACAGTAACACACCCTCTGCCCTACCTTCCTATTCATAACGAATCCCACACGTGTTATACCATTTCCTGCTGCTGCTGATATTACCCGATACGCATCTGACCAGAAATCCTTGTCTTCCTTCCACTTCACTTCACTGACCCCTACTATATCTAGATTGAGCCTTTACATTTCCCTTTTCAGATTTTCTAGTTTCCCTACCACGTTCAAGCTTGTGACATTCCACGCCCCGACTCGTAGAACGTTATCCTTTCGTTGATTATTCAATCTTTTTCTCATGGTAACCTCCTCCTTGACAGTCCCCTCCCTGAGATCCGAATGTGGGACTATTCCGAAATCTTTTGCCAATGGAGAGATCATCATGACACTTCTTCAATTACAGGCCACATGTCCTGTGGATACACGTTACGTGTCTTTATTGCAGTGGTTTCCATTGCCTTCTGCATCCTCATGTCGTTGATCATTGCTGATTCTTCCGCCTTTAGGGGCAATTTCCCACCCATAGGACAAGAGAGTGCCCTGAACCTCTATCCGTTCCTCCGCCCTCTTTGACAAGGCCGTTGGCAGAATGAGGCTGACTTCTTACGCCTGAAGTCTTCGGCCGCAAATGCTGATTATTTATCAAAATTTAGGCCGAGGCGGGGATCGAACCCGGGACCGAAAACGTTTTTGATTATGAATCAAAGACGCTACCCCTAGACCACGGGTTAGACTTGGGTCTAATAATTTGTAAGGATATGAACTGGAGTCACCACATAGTGGTACGTAAGACAAATGGCAAACTTCGGTTCGTTGCCATATCACTGTAAAAATGAGGTGTACAAAGGAAACTGCTTAAAAATCGCTTTTGGGACAATATTACTCAAGTATGTGCAATCTGTACCAAACAGGACTAGCAGCTGATATTGAACGCAAAGATAGAAGGGTAGAAGAGTGCCACGAGTAGTCACAGGTACCGTAAAATGAGATGAATGGAGACAATGGAATGAACAGAAACTAAACTTCCAAAAACAGTTGTATGCTATTGAATCGGAAGACAAATTAGAATGTCGCTCGAATATTTTTTTCTCTATATTCGTAGTGAATCAGTCTAAATGGAAAATTACGAATTTCGAGGTTGGTGTTCTGTTCACTTTATGACAAATGTCGGATGTTGAGCTGAATCTGCTTACTTCGAACTTGTAACCACTAATCTAAATTCTATTCTTTTAATTTAAGTACGTAGTTCAGTTTTAAAGTATGCTTTTAACCTGAGTTGAGTTTTCGGAATTCGTCAGTGTGTCTTCAGAAGAACAAGAATTTGACGGAAATGAAGAATCACCTGGCCCAGTTCTCAACCAGGAGATCATGCTGTGGTTAAAATATGTTGAAAGAGTAAGCAGTAATTTAGATTGTATGCGTGTAAAATCTGTTGCTTACAAGGAAAACGTTACGCCCATGTTTTTGAAAACTTTGTTAAGGAAATATTGTTAGATAGCTCTTCGTTTCTTCTGGGGTACGGCTTGTAGATTCAAAGATGTCACTTTCAAACCTGATGTCAGTGACTCAATTTTTTAACAAACATACCAATGTCATCAATTTGATGTTACAATAGAGTAATCAGAGATATAACGATTTTTATTTCGAAAACAATAAAAAACACTACTAATGCAGTATTTTTAGTTTTTCATTGAATATAACTTTTCCGAACCAGTTAACTTTTGTTTCTTATTCTTCTAGATCGAAAATATAGTCTGACATATCCCTACTCACCACCAAGAAACTAGAAAAAATTAGAACATTACGATATTTTTAATTCATAAAATCCTGCTTGAGGTCCCAAATCTAATTATAAGTTTAAAGTTAGGCACAAGACCCATAGTCCCAAAAGACACTGATTTTCATATTTACCTTTAAAATCATACATTTTTTTCTTTTAAAGTTTGAAACTGTCTCCCTTCACACCAATTTACGTTACTTTTGACTCACGGAGAGCTCCTCGGAAATGCTGAAACACCAAAATTAACAGACTCTTGAAAGTAATAATCAATTAGTCCGCGACGCCTACTTACAGAGTTTCAAGAGTCAGTATTAAGCGAGGTATTCAGGAATATACCACAGCCGTTCGTTACCGCTTTCGTAGCGATCGCGAAGAAGGGATTTTACATCTACAGTTACGCGGATACTCTGCAAACAAATTTTAAGTGTCTGGCAGAGGGTTCACCGAATTACCTTCACAGTAATTCTCTATTATTGGTACAGCGTGCAGAAAAAACTAACACCTATATCTTTCAGTCGAGCTCTGATTTTCCTTATTTTATTATGATAATCGTTTCTCCGTGTGTAGGGTTGCGTCCACAAATATCTTCGCATTCGCAGGAGAAAGTTGGTGACTGAAATTTCGTGAAAAGATTCCGTCGCAAGATTAATTACAGCGCTCACAGAAGCATTTAAGCACTCATTCTTCCCGATCGCCTTACGCGACTCGAGCGGGAAAAACCCTAAGCTGGCATGCTAACTACGCTATGCCATGGACTTCACGGTGGTTTGCATAGCATGTATGCAAAAGCAGAAGCGACAATTGACAGAAAAAGACCCTAGGACTGAGGGGGGGATCGACCCCTGGGCATTTGAGTTCAAATGTCGTCAATATGAATCTGCTTTTTGTATTCAGACCTTGGTCTCCCACTACAACTGCTCCCTCTCCCCCAGCCACCCGATTACCAAAATGAGTACATTGATGTGTCTTACCATTACCCCAGTTCGATTCAGTACCTCTTCAACAGTTATACGGCCTACCCTTCTAGAGTTCAGAATTCTTCTACAGCACCATATTTTACAAGCTTCTATTCCTGTCTGAACTGTTTATCGTCCAGATTCTTTTTTGTACTGGGCTACACCCCAGACAGACACCTTCAGAAAACACTTCGAAACATTTAAATTTATTTCTCATGTTAACAAATTCCTCCTTTCCAGAAATACTTTTGTTCATTGAGCCAGTTTACTATTCATAACCCACCTACATCGGCCATCATCAGTTTTTTTGCTGTCCAGATACCAAAAGTCATGTACTACTTTTGGTGTCTCATTTCCTAATCCACTTTCCTCAGCATCGTCTGATTTAATTCGACCTACACTCCATTGCCCTTCTATTACTTCTATTTATGTTTGTCTTATAACCACGCTGCAAGAAACTATCCGTTCCGTTCAGCTGCTCTTCCAAGTCATTTGCTCTTTAAGTAAATCACGATGTCATTAGTAAACATCAAAGTTTATATTTATTCTCCTGAACTGTCATTCCTTCAACAAATTTGTACTTAGTTTCTTTTACTGCTTGTTCAATGTACATATTGAATATCGCTCCCCCTCTCAATAATACACTACTGGCCATTAAAATTGCTACACCAAGAAGAAATGCAGGTGATAAACGAGTATTCATTGGACAAATAAATTATACTAGAACTGACATGTGATTACATTTTCACGCAATTTGGGTGCATTGATCCTGAGAAATCAGTACCCAGAACAACCACCTCTGACCGTAATAACGGCCTTGATACGCCTGGGCATTGAGTCAAACAGAGCTTGGATGGCGTGTACAGGTACAGCTGCCATGCAGCTTCAACACGGTACCACAGTTCATCAACAGTAGTGACGCGTATTGTGACGAGCCAGTTGCTCGGTCACCAATGACCTGACGTTTTCAATTGGTGAGAGATCTGGAGAATGTGCTGGCCAGGGCAGCAGTCGAACATTTTCTGTATCCAGAAAGGCCCGTACAAGACCTGCAACATGCGGTCGTCCACTATCCTGCTGAAATGTAGGGTTTCGCAGGGATCGAATGAAGGGTAGAGACACGGGTCGTAACACATCTGAAATGTAACGTCCAATGTTCCAAGTGCCGTCAATGCGAACAAGAGGTGACCGAGACGTGTAACCAACGGCACTCCGTACTATCACGCCAGATGATACGCCAGTATGGCAATAACGAATACACGCTTCCAATGTATGTTCACAGCGATGTAGCCAAACACGCCAAGCACGGCGTTCCGTATTACCCTCCTGAACCCACCGATTCCATATTCTGCTGACAGTCATTGGATCTCGACCAACACGAGCAGCAATGTCGCGATACGATACACCGCAATCGCAATAGGCTACAATCCGACCTTTATCAAAGTCAAAAACGTGATGGTACGCATTGCACCTCCTTACACGAGGCATCACAACAACGTTTCACCAGGCAACGCCGGTCAACTGCTGTTTGTGTATGAGAAATCGGTTGGAAACTTTCCTCATGTCAGCACGTTGTAGGTGTAGCCACCGGCGCCAACCTTGTGTGAATGCTCTGAAAAGCTAATCATTTGCATATCACAGCATCTTCTTCCTTTTGGTTAAATTTCACGTCTGTAGCACGTCATCTTCACGGTGTAGCAATTTTAATGGCCAGTAGTGTACTTCTGTTTCTATCCTTCGACGCTTATAACTCCAGTCAGGTTTCTGTAGAAGTTGCTGTCTGTATTTTATTCCTAATACCTTCCGAATTGAAAAGAGTGTACTCCACTCAACTTTGTCGAAAGCTTTCTCTAAATCTGCAAATATTACTAACGTAGTTACTCATTCGCCTTCTTTGGGGATAGAATCTATAAACATGATTATCTGTATGTTTGTTTTTGCCGTCTCCGAAGGCTGTGTCTGTACTTTTCTCTTATGCTGCGCGTTTGGTTTCAATGGTGACAGGCGGCAGTCCGATATAATATCGAAAAGTACGTCCTTGCTAAGAGTCATGTCTTGTGCCTTATGGGTCAGCTATCATTTCCGGTGATACCCCATAGCAGAAATATTTCTGCACTGAACACTGCGTTCGGGGCATGTTGTCAACTTGAAACTGGAGCTGCCAAGTCATTTTTCACAGAGTTATTTCCTGCGTTTTTACCATTTTTATTCATACCAGAATTGGTGAACTACTGTTTTTGCTATCGTATGCAACGAGAAATATGCGGTGAAAATATTAGGATACTTACAATACCCTGTAGAGATTTAGGCAGTCATTCTCTTTCTGGTCCATACGGAACGGAAAAGGAAGAAATGTTAATACGTGGTACAATGAGAGGTATCCCTGCCAAGTACCGCACAGTCGTTTGCAGACTGTGGATATGTGTGTGGCCTTAGATGTTGACTCATACGCTGACGGTTCGGTGGCGCAGGTGCTGACGACAGTCGGCAGCGCTGTACGCTATAAGCTCCCCATCCTTTCTCTGAATACTAAGGCTCATTTTATTTGAAGCCAATCGGATCTTTAACCGATAGGAAGAAGATGCTCTGATAATGATTAGCTTTTCAGAGCATTCGCACAAGGTTGGCGCCGGTGGCGACACCTACAACATGCTGACATGAGGCAAGTTTCCAACCGATTTCTCATACACATACAGCAGTTGACGGGCGTTGCCTGGTGAAACGTTGTTGTGATGCCTCGTGTAAGGAGGAGGAATGCGTACCATCATATTTCTCACTTTGTCCGCAGCTCGTGGTCGTGCGGTAGCGTTTTCGCTTCCCACGCCCGGGTTCCCGGGTTCGATTCCCGGCGGGGTCAGGGATTTTCTCTGCCTCGTGATGACTGGGTGTTGTGTGATGTCCTTAGGTTAGTTATGTTTAAGTAGTTCTAAGTTGTAGGGGACTGATGACCGTAGATGTTAAGTCCCGTAGTGCTCACAGCCATTTGAATATTTCCGACTTTGATAAAGATCGGATTGTAGCCTATCGCGACTGCGGTTTATCGTATCGCGACATTGCTGATCGCGTTGGTCGAGATCCAATGACTGTTAGCAGAATATGGAATGAGTGGATGCCAACGGCCTCGTATCACCAGCAGTCGAGATGAGTGGCATCTTATCCGCATGGCTGTAACGGATCGTGCAGCCACGTCTCGATCCCTGGGTCAACAGATGGGGGCGTTTGCAAGACATCAACCATCTGCACGAACTGTTCGGCGACGTTTACAGCAATATGGACTATCAGCTCGGAGACCATGGCTGCGGTTACCCTTGACGCTGCATCACAGACAGGAGCGCCTGCGATAGTGTACTCGACGACGAACCTGGGTGCACGAATGGCAAAGCGTCATTTTTTCGGATGAATCCAGGTTCTGTTTACAGCATCATGATGGTCGCATCCGTGTTCGGCGACATCTCGGTGAACGCACATTGGAAGCGTGTATTCGTCATCGCCATACTGGCGTATCACCCGGCGTGATGGTATGGGGTGCCATTGGTTACACGTTTCGGTCCCCTCTTGTTCGCATTGACGGCACTTTGAACCGTGGACCTTACATTTCATATGTGTTACGACCCGTGGCTCTACCCTTCATTCGATCCCTGCGAAACCCTACATTTCAGCAAGATAATGCACGACCGCATGTTGCCGGCCCTGTACGGGCCTTTCTGGATACAGAAAATGTTCGACTGCTGCCCTGGCCAGCACATTCTCCAGATCTCTCACCAACTGAAAACGGCTGGTCAATGGTGGCCGAGCAACTGGCTCGTCACAATACGCTAGTCACTACTCTTGATGAACTGTGGCATCTTGTTGAAGCTGCACGGGCAGCTGTACCTGTACACGCCATCCAAGCTCTGTTTGACTCAATGCCCAGGCATATGAAGGCCGTTATTACGGCCAGAGGTGGTTGTTCTGGGTACTTATTTCTAAGGATCTATGCACCGAAATTGTGTGAAAATGCAACACATGTCAGTTCTAGTGTAATATATTTGTCCAATGAGTACCCATTTATCATCTGCATTTCTTCTTGGTGAAGCAATTTTAATGGCCAGTGGTGTATTTAAAAACAAGGTCTGAAAGCAGTCCAGACAAGATTTCATAATGCTTGGATATGAGGTGCCGTACAAAAATTCTTAAGGTAGATTAAATAGCTAATGAGGAGGTACAGAAAAACATTGGGGAGAAAAATTATTGGACAACTTGACTAAAAGAGAGGTCGGTTGTTAGGACACGTCCTGAGGTATCAAGATGTAGTCAAGCTGCTACTGGAGGGGGTAAAAACTGCGGAGACTCGTGGATGAGTACAGTGTAAAAAGGTTCAAATGGGTGTTCGCTGCAGTTGTTGTGCAGAGATGAAGAGGCTTGCACAGGTACACTAGCGTGGAGAGCCGCATCGAACCAGTCTTCGGAATGAAGGCCACAACATCAACAACAACAAGTTTACCGGCTAGCGCATGCTGCGCCAAAGAGTGCAAGTGTGGAAGACACTGCGGTCTTGAAGGGAGCGGCGGGAGTCGGAACGCAGCGGCGACCGGTCGCGGGGCAACTGTGTGAAGGTCTGACTGGCTTTGCCGGCCCCGTTACGCCCAGCAAGAGCGCGCAACTCCGCACGCGCGGCCGCCGCTTCACGGGACAGGTTCATCTGGACGGCTGCTCGCGGATCAGCTGGAAAGGGGGCAGCGGGGCGAGTTTCTGGCTCTGCGGCCTAGTCCCACTGACAGGCGGACAGACGCCACATCTACAGGGTCGGGAAAAATAAAAATATTTCACGCACCTTAAGAGAGGCAACCCAGCATACACCATCCGTCCCAGGTGCAGATGAGGTAAAACGAGTTGTTTTCCTGAAGGTGCATGAAATACGACGGTGACTTGAAAAGTCTGGTAAATTTCCATGACAGAATGCAACATCTTTGTTGCATCTTCATGCTTGCTAAGTATCGTCATTCCAAGGATCGTATATAAAATTTCCACAACGAACAGCATTCAGTTCATTGTTGACAGCCGTCACAATTGGTCAGTGTGTGGAGTACGGCTGAAAATAGTGAAACCCGAGTTTCGTACTGTTATTAAACATTATCTTTGAACAGTTGCTCTGCCGCATAAACGAAAAAAGAAATAGATGAACGTCAAGTCTGCACCATCACTGAAGACCGTTTACTTTTGGATTAATGGTCGGACACTCTACGAAGACGAAGCGTGCTTCGAACATCCAATAGAGATCACCACAAAAGAAACCATTGAAAAAAATCCATAACATGATAACGCAAGATCGCCGAATACAAAATTCGTCGGACTGCTTGGACTGTAGACATCTCCACTGAACAAGTACATAATATTGTGCAAGGAGAATTGACTATGAAGAAGCTGTGCGTGAGTTGGGTGTCGAGATTACTCACACTCGACCAAAAGCGCATCTGGTACGTTTCAACACAATGTATGGCACTTGCAATCCGAAAGACTTTTTGCGTCGGTTTGTTCATGCTGATGAAACGGGATGCATCGTTATACAACAGAGTCAAAACGACAATCACAACAACGACGAAATACCGCTGAAAATGCTCCGAAGAAGGCAAATAGCATTTTTTCAGCTGGTAAAGTGATGACAACTGTTTTTTGGGAGTCCCAAGGAATAATCCTCATAGGTTACTTGGGAAAAGGCAGAATGATAACTGGACCCTATTATGCTTCATGGTTGGTTTGTTTTACACTTGCATTTGCTGAAAAAAGACCACGATTGGAGCGCAAAAAAGTGCCCTTTTACCAGAATAATGCACCATCCCACAAATCAACGATAACAACGGCGAAAATGCATGACTTGGGCATTGAATTTGTTCCTCTTCTACCCTATTCACCAGACTGAACCCCAAGTGACTTCTTCCTGTTCCCAAATTTGAAACTTTGGTTTGCTGGGTACCTCGTACGAACATGACCGCCTGTGTGATGTTTGATTATTTCCCAACGTAATAACTGCTTGAAAGATTCACGGATGTCGCGGCATATGGTATTGTTTAAGGTGCACAATATTCCCATCAGGCAGATGCTTCTCGTCTCCAAGTTCTAGCACTCCCCAATCAGTTCCAGGGTGGGTCTCCTTCGACTGACGACTTTCTCCAAACGTTGCATTATCCTGTATTATCTGAAGTGCAGTTTCGTCTCTTTTCGCTGGACGAGAAGGAGCAAAATCCGCTGCTGAATAACAGTACTACTGTTTGGGCATTCCCGTTACTTCAGTTGTTTTTGCTGCTGCTGCCTCTTTCTACTTTAATGGTTCGAGAGATCGTATTTCTGTATAAGCCGCCGCAGTGCTGAGTATTCTTGCGCCTAAAGTTCACAAATTTTTTAACGTATCGTTAGTTTCCACCACACGACCGCGCGACAGCTGCAGTGGCAGGTTCGAATCCTGCCTCGAGGATGGATGTTTGTGATGTCCTTAGGTTAGTTAGGTTTAAGTAGTTCTAAGTTCTAGGGGACTGATAACCCCAGAAGTTAAGTCCCATACTGCTCGGAGCCATCTGAACCATTTTGAAAATATTGCATTTATGAGGTGCGTTTGTTACTTTCGACCCTAACAAACAATCTTTTTCACCTAAAAAGTATGAAAGAACAGTGCACTATTTCACTATGCACTGCTACAGCGGCTAGCGAAAGCCAGTTTCCCGCCAACAGGGAAAAACTTGAAAGTGCCTAATGTTAGACGACAGCTGCTCTTGACCGAACTTCCATTCTCTCATTTACCGTCGAAGTGGACATTATTTCTACGTCATTTTCTACTATTATCTTGGTAGTGGAGTTTGCTATCCCTGCGCTGTAGCCGCTCTCGACACATCTGAATCCAGACAACCTCTCGTTCCCATTAGGTATGCGCGGTGGTGGGGTGTCCAGGAAAAAGTTTCCCTTCCGCTGAAGGACGCCGACTGCAGAACGCCAAATGCTTTCCAGGAATCTCGCTAAGCTGAAGGACACGTGACAACTACTTACCAGCGTAAATAGCAGAGTATTGCAGCTATGACAATTATTTCTACGAACACAGCTATGTCTAGGCTCTCGGCAAACTTTCTAAAATTTCCTGTAATTTAATTTAAGCTCACCCATATTTGTTTTGTTTGTGACCTGGCTATTACAATGTTAGCAATGCTTACTAACTCGAAATGGTTTGAGATCTAGCGTTATAACGCGCCGTTTCTTTGATGTGGAGTCCTGTACCGTGACATATTAATCTCTCTTAATACTAAGCTTAAAGTTCGTTGCAGTCGAAGCCTGCGTATAACGTATAAAATGAGAGTTTAAAGAAGAGTCGTTCTAATGTAGAAAGCTTTGTCTTGTACGTGGATGAACACAGAAACTTGAGACACAGTTCAACTTACACACAGAACCGTCTGATTTTGGAAGTGCGTATGTTCTACATGCATGCACTTAACAATGGTGAGACAGTATTCACAATTGCGTTTAATATCGAAGGTATTATTTATCTTTCACAAATATCCAACGTATCGTCCACCGGACGTGTGATAAACACATAGACGGTACTCAGACGCACCTCACACTATCGCGAAAATGTCCGGCGTTAATGGATTCACTGACGGCTACTACGCGGCGTCGCCGGTCACTCAAAGTTGTCGGCCGCGAGGCATGTAGATGTATCCGTCAGAGACACCCTACACAAAATAATTACATACTGTAAAATCAGGCGACCTTGGAAGTCAATGGTTCAATGCGAAATCAGCAAGCCCCTTGCGGCTAACCCATCGTTGGGGCCGTATTCTGGGCAAGAATCGGGCCGTATAGCTGCAATTGCAACTATTAAAATGGAAATCGCAAAACGCCTTTTGTAGCTGTGATATAGCTATTTCTACTCGACGCACACTTCGTAACGGGTGCCATGGTAAAATTATAGTTTAGATGTGTAATTTAAAATTTACGTCAAGTTTTCATCGCATCTTTATTCGAGTAGAAGGAACGGTGTTGTGAAATCTCATGAATCTACTTAAACACCCAGTAGTTATTCTGGTTTCGACTGTCATTTTCACAAGCCCCTGGGATACCTTGTAGCTTGAGGCGGACTGCGCTGTAATACACGGAACGTAAACATACATGAGACGTTCCTATCACTAGACTGAGTTGGCCCAGGTGTCTGACGCTCTGTATATTACGTCGCCATCTTGGGCCAAGAATCGTCCCAGAGGCTATTGAAAATAATTACCATGCCGGAACTGGTACACCGACTTCACGTGAACTAGGAGGCAATGTATGGTGAAGACAGATATCCAGTTCTCATCTGAAATGTCACTCCGCTCAGCGGGCAGGTTGTGCACGTCATACATCAGCAAGTCTCGTAAAATCTGTTCAGTGTATTATCATATGTTAGTGGCTTGTTGCGTTTCTGACGTCGGATGGAGAACAAGCTCGATATTTGGGCACAGAAGCTCGTGTAACCGCTTAAAAAAGTAATAAAAAAACACACAGGTTTGCCTGTGTTTATCTGGCTCTTGAATTCCATCCGACTAAGCCATATATCTCTGACTAGAGAATTAGCACTCTGTTCTGCGTAACGCTGCAGTATCAGAGTCAGTGTAATACAGGACTGACCCAAACAAAACTGGCCAGAAAATATTTCGCGCACCATGAGATCGGCAACCCAACTTGCATCATCTGCGTCCGGTGTGTATCGTGTAACTTGTGTTACCTGTCTTTTGGAGCATGAAATATTTTCTGGGCCAGTTCTGTTTTTAATTACCCTGTATACCGGTAAAGGTAAGGCAAATGTTGGTTTAAAAACCACAGAACTGTACTAGGCGTAGTGCTGCTGAGGGTGGTATGCCCTTGTATACCACCGACCTTCGACATTACTTATTCAGTCAGTTATGCGGGCCCTACAGTTTAAACTGTAATGTGGGTAGTTCACACACGCCCTGTTGCGGTGATGCTGTGTACTTTTCTCACACAAAAAAGGTTTTCATCATGTTTTCGTTTTTGAACTGAAATTGAAATTGGCTGGGAATGAATAAAATACGAGTATATAGCAGAAATTAGAGAAAATTTATTTTCACGATATTACAAGTCGTTTTCAGTGCGAAATATTTTAAAGCAAGGTGCTGCACACGGGGAAACTTTGCATTCCGCGTACCAGTATGAAGTCTCTTTGCGAAGGATTTTTCTCGTGCGCACCACAGGCCTCCTTGTTGGTCTTTTCTTCGTTGTAGGTGGCACAAGGTCCGGTAAATTCCTGGCTGTAAGCCGTGTTGCTTTCGGTGTTCCAGGTGGACGTCTGATTGATGCCCGTTGTCGTGCTGAAGATATGGTGAACTGTTCGCCAAGACTAATCATGAAGATCGTTCTACTTTGTTTGCCGCCATGCTTCTTGTACAGAACGTCTGCATTGAAGCTTGCTAAGTCCAACAAGCAGCAGCCCCTTCAGGCAACACAGGGTTATTTTGGTATATTTATAACATCTTCCATTCGAGCGCGTGTCGACAATCTATCTCCTCCTGGTCATCTGATAGCTTTGCAACTGAGAATCGCACTTATCCACACACTCATATTCTTGTTGTAATCAACGACAACATGTGACTTGAACCATTCTCTTTCCGAGTTTACATGGAAGGTGCTACCATTATAACGTCTCTTTTGTCCTTACATTTCATTACCGTCTGGTTGCTTCTGTACCCTGTCAAGTACTGTCCTTTCTTCAGTTTTTCCTTTTTTACGAGTCAGGAAATCTCTTTTGTGTTGCCCCACTGTACCGCCTATGTCAGTGTTGGTACTGGTTAGTTTGTCCAACAAATCTAGACAGGTATACCAGTTGTCAAGATAAAAGCAATGGCCTTTCCCGAGTGATCATGAGCGAGTTCCAGAACAATTCGAAATGTTACTATTTCTTCTCAATAGCGGTTACCGTAATTCGTGTTCGTTTAGCGTAAACAATAAAATCCCGTACATACCTGGAGCTGCTTTCACATAGTTGTAAAATGGCGAATCTGCTACGCTTTAATGGAATACATTGCCTCCATTCAAGCCATCCTTCCAAGCACGACGACAATTCGTCACCGATGATGTTCCTTTCTGGCTTGTACGTATGCTGACTTGAATTTACGCCGTAGATACTCCATAATTGGACGAATAGTTTTCTGCTGATATAGCCTAAAGGATCATGCAAGGTATTCCTAGCGAAGTGCAAGGAATTGCAATAAAAGATGAACCCGATTTTCACTCATTCGATTCCTGAAGACGTAAGTCAACTGATTCTCTCTTTGAAAAGTACATCTTGTGTTCCGGTCTATGAAGGGTATGACAATTCAAATAAGTATTTCTACCACACCACTTGTACTATCCTGCCAATTGCGAACGCTGCAGTGTAGTACTACAATGGGATAAGAAGCTACGAACTGCTGTGCATGAAGGTATTCTGTTCAGCTATTATTTTGTACAAGCATCAGCCACGAAACACACAAAACATCTCATTACATCATATTGTTTTAGAGAAACAACTATACCATAATAACACTGAACAAATACTGAACACAAACAGAACTAGCACACTCAAATGCACTACTCGTAGGTACTGTCTGCTGCGGTAGTGTCTCGTCGTCAGATGATTCTGAAGTCACTTTCACTAGCGTCAACATACATATCTTGAAAACTTCCAGAGCTGTCACTGAAATTATTTTCACTTTCTAAAAGCAGCTGCACTATCTCCGAATCTGACAAACGACTGTTCACCTTTGCAAAAGATCACTTACTGACGTGGCGGTAAACACCGACGAAAAGTGTGTGCTTCTGCGGATGCTTCACTGGACGCATACTGTCTACGCGCGCTCGAGTGGAAAATGTTACAACCAGTCCGAAATACGGTGTGTTGCCTGGAGAGAGCTGTTATATAGTGAACGATGCTCAGCTAATACTATAGCTCCAACAGCAGGATGATAGCTTGTCATTCTCACTAGCTACCGGCCACAGATCGCATCGGATGGATTTATACGTCCATGGCAGTGATGCCCAATTACTCTCATTACCAAATGTGGCCAGAGGAGAAACAAATGACAAGTATAAAAAAATCTCAGTCATTTGGATCGGCAGCCTGGTGCTCAAGAGCGATAGTCATGAAGTTTCAAGTATCACCTCGTAAACATAAAGTTAGGTAATTATTGTTTTATTTGTTTGCCGTTACATGTATACAATTCTAGAATACAGAGAAATCCGCCATTAGAGGAGCTAAAACAAACCGGCGCAGCCCACTGATAACGTGGAGTGTCGCGCTGTAATTCGTTCTCGGCAGCAGTGGAAAGTTGCGTATGCACCAGGCCAATCCAGATGACGTCTTCAGTTGCCAATCATCGTGAACTAATAATTCTAGGCAAACGGCTATGACATCGAAACAAAGGAGCAAATCGAGTAGTGGAAACACGTGGATTCAGCACCGAAAAAAGCCAAGACTGTGTGTTTTTGCGATTGCCCTCGTATGGTGCTTACAGATTATGCTCTCAACTGGCAAACCATTACAGGAGCATATTAGTGATATGCTAGGGCGCTGATAGCCTCGTCACTTAGAGCTCTAAATCACTGATCACCACCACCACCACCACCACCACCACCACCATCACCATCATCATACGGAGAGTGGCAAACAATCGTCGCGGGAAGCTGTCCGAGGGGTTGTTTCTGCTCCATCAGAACGCCTCAGCTCATTTTGCACAGGACACGGTGTTCTCCAAACATGGCATCCTGTAACTTTGTCTTTCCTTAGATGAGAAAAGCTTTGTATAGCACGCATTTCCCAAGCAACGGCGAGGTGATCTGCGAGGTGGAACGTTTCGTGATTGTACTACTACAAGTAAGGCCTTCGCATCCATCGTTGCGCAAAATGTGTCACTTAAGTGGATAAATATGTAGAGAAGGACTAACGCCATCAGCGAGTTTCACGGGCGCATATTCATTTTTCGCGGTGGTAATTACAACTTACGTCTTCCTCCTCGTACATAAAAACAAGAAGTCCAATATCATCGTTTGGCTCAGCGGATCCAACTATGTGATGAATGAGTCGGGGTTTCGGAGTAATGTGCTCCAAGGCGGTTCACGTACTGCCGTAGCAGGTTGCAAGGAAACGGAGGATGTGCTAATTTGTACAAGAAGAGCAGTCAAACTCCTCAATGGGTGCTGTGGTACGCATTACATACCATACACAAAAAAAGGTACAGGATGGTCAGAAATAATCTTGAAAAGCGACTAGCCAGAGACGGTGTTGCCAAATGAACAAGAAAGCGCTACAAAAAACAGACATACACTATGTGATCAAAAGTATCCGGACACCTGGCTGAAAATGACTTACAAATTCGTGGGGCCCTCCATCGGTAATGCTGGAATTCAATATGGTTTTAGCCCATCCTTAGTCTTGATGACTGCTGCCACCCTCGCAGGCATACGTTCGATCGGGTGCTAGAAGGTTTCTTGGGGAATGGCAGCCCATTCTTCACGGAGTGCTCCACTAAGGAGAGGTAGCGATGTCAGTCGGTGAGGCCTGGCACGAATTCGGCGTTCCATCCCGAAAGTGTTCTACACGATTCAGGTCAGGACTCTGTGCAAGCCAGTATATTACAGGGATGTTATTGTCGTGTAACTATTGAAAGGTGCAATCGCCATCCGCGAATTGCTCTTCAACAGTGGGAAGCAATAAGGTGCTTAAAACATCAATGCAGGCCTGTGCTGTGATAGGGCCATGCAAAACAACAAGGTGTGCAAGCCCCCTCCCTGAAAAAAAAACGACCACACCATAACACCACCGCCTCCGAATTGTACTGTTGGCACTACACACACACACACTGGCAGATGAAGTTCACCTCGCATTCGCCATACCCACACCCTCTCATCGGATTGCCACAATGTGTACCGTGATTGGTCACTCCACACAACGTTCTCCCACTGTTCAATCATCCAATGTTTACGCTCCTTACACCAAGTGAGGCGTCGTTTGGCATTTACCAGAATGCTGTGTGGCTTACGAGCAGCCGCTTGACCGTGAAATCCAAGTTTTCTCACCTTCCGTCTAACTGTCATAGTACTTGCAGAGGATCCTGATGCAGTTTGGAATTCCTGTGTGATGGTCTGGATAGATGCCTGTCTATTACACATTACGACTCCCTTCAACTGTCGGCGGCCTCTGTCAGTCAACAGACGAGGTCGGCCTGTACGCTTTTGTGCTGTACGTGTCCCTTCACGTTTCCACTTCATTATCACATCGGAAACAGTGGACCTAGGGATGTTTAGGAGTGTGGAAATCGCGCGTACAGATGTATGACACAAGTGACACGAAGTCACCTGACCACGTTCGAAGTCCGTGAGTTCCGCGGAGCGCCCCATTCTGCTCTCTCACGATGTCTAATGACTCCTGAGGTCGCTGATTTGGAGTACCTGGCAGTAGGTGACAGCACAATGCACGAAAAAGTATGTTTTTGGGGGTGTCCGGATACTTTTGATCACATAGTGTAGGACAGTAGTAAGGAAAGAACCAGAGCCTACGGCTGAGTAGTTCGTGCGCTATCATCAATGCTACGAGAACAACTGACTAATTTCATCTGGCAGGGCACTTGCATTTGCGCGCGTAACGGAATTATTGGCTAACTTCAATGCTAATGAACTCGGAAATGATGCAACGTATTGAATTTTTTGTTGAATCATTATTTATCAGCGCGACCTACCCTGCAACAGCCTTACGAGCTTTTCGAAATATTTCTGGCCACACAGTATTTAAATACAGCACATGCATGTCACTCAGTTAGTACGTTTCGGAGTACAGACTCAAAGCTCCGGGATGGGATTCCTGATCAGTCTCCGTCTTTTTCACTTTACTTTTCACTTCTTTCACTTCTTGGAAAGATTTTAGGTTGAAGACACCATCATATGCAAAAATGAAGACGACGATTGAAGCACACGTCTGGAGAAGCATAGAAGAAGAGAGATTTTTCGTCCCTAAGTGACGATTACTTATGAGTAACTTCAATGCCCCGGTTTCTTTATTCAATGTAACTGGCCAGAACCAACGTGCTCGTATAGGATAACGCGCAGCGCGCTAGCTTGCGAGACAGGGAGGTGGTCCAGACCCCAATCGAATCCATGGCGGATTAACGGTCGTGGTCTGGTACACTGGTCAAGCCGGGCGGGTTTAAGGTAGTTTTCCACGCAAGTTTACGCAAATGCTGGGCTGGATCCTACAGTCTGCCTCCGAGGATACTATACACAAAAATTTAGAAATACAATAATACATAGAACATAGTTAACGCGATTCACGTATAGGTGGCGTACACGGCTTCGCTCACTTAGTTTACTTTGCGTCCTCTGGCGTCAGGAACGGCATCGGGACGCAGAGTTATTAATAAAATAAAATTAACCAAATCATAAAAACTCGGAAGCCGCAGTAGAAAAATGGCTCTGAGCACTATGCGACTTAACTTCTGAGGTTATCAGTCACTTAGAACTAATTAAATCTAACTAACCTAAGGACATCACACACATCCATGCCCGAGGCAGGATTCGAACCTGCGACCGTAGCTGTCGCGCGGTTCCAGACTGTAGAGCCTAGAACCGCACGGCTACTCCGGCGAGCCGCAGTAGACGGCAAAAACACTAAGGAGAAGAAGGGTAAGTCAATGGTCAGAACCAATCATTTGTTTTATTAAATACAAAAACATGTATTTATATTTTTTTCTTTTTATATTCCTCATCCTAACAATTTCGTCATCAGAGAGAAACAAATCCAGTTTCAAAGCCTGTTTTATGCGTAATTTACTATTAAGAATTAATACGTGTCCAAAAGATAGCATTAGTTTTAGACAATTTTCTCCATTCGTGTACTTCTAAATCCTGTGAATCAAACATGTACAAGAAAATTTCTGGTAACTTTCGTATCCCAATGGATCAAAAACTGCTGACGGAAACACAGGGCACTTGGCTATAACCAATTACTTTTAACTTCCCACACTTTGTGCTATGCGGTTCCGTGTACTCATACGTCGAGCTATGGGGGTTTTGACATCACTTTCATTTTACCTTTTCGGTTATTTGCATCTCTGCTGCGTGGCGTGCCATGTACCCAGATATTACTTAATCTAACAATAATGGATTGTTGGTCGTCAATGTCACGCACAGATGGCGAGAGCGTGGGAGTATCTCGCAGTACAAGACAGTAAAGTCCAATCTGTTTTCGTAAATGACAGGATTCAGTGTGGAACGGAATGACGATGGTCACTGAAATGTCGTTAATGAAGTTTATGGATATGTTCTAATGTGGTACGATTCTTACTGGGAATAAATTCAGTGACCGTCATTTGTAAATCTGTCAATTCAAAGAGAACAAATCCTGTTCATGACAAGATCTAAATAAGAAGAGTCACTATACCGAGTGGTAAATAGAGTCACGTTCGTCGTCTGCGAAAGGGAAGGAATTAATATAGCGCTACTCAGTTTGTAAGAGAGGCGGGTGGAGTTATAAATGGCGACCATGACAGGATTTGTTCAAAAATGGCTCTAAGCACTATGGGACTTAACATCTGAGGTCTACCTAGACTTAAAAACTACTTAAACCTAACTAACCTAAGGACATCACACACAGCCATGCCCGAGGCAGGGTTCGAACCTGCGACCGTAGCAGCAGCGCGGTTCCGGACTGTAGCGCATAGAACCGCTCGGCCACAACGGCCGGCAGGATTTGTTCTGTCTGAATTTACAAGAGCGTAGCTTTATACCGCCGAAAGAGGTAGGTACTTGCGCCGAGGTTCCGTCTCCAGGACAAGCACTACCGCAGTTCGACAGTAACACTCGGCCTAGTACTGGCTTCATACTTGTTTTCACTTTGTATATAACTTTGTAGCAGGTACTGACAGAAGCAGACAGGGCAGGACAAATAAGGCGGGTGTCAGGCCCCTGGTAGTGTCATCAGGAAGGCGGCACGCGGCAGCTGTCGCTGCCTGCCACGCGAAACGTGGGGTCCCACCACCGGAAACCACGAGTTAGGCCGCCCCACGCGCCGCGTCTGTCACCGCTCAAGTCCCAGGCTGAGAGTTCTCCTGTGTAGCCTACCACAGCCCACACGTCGTCACCAGTCAGCGTAATCTGGTCACGATTCCTGCTCCTCGCACTCTTTAGTGAGTGTGTGTGAGAGTGAGAGAGAGAGAGAGAGAGAGAGAGAGAGAGAGAGAGAACGAAATCGATGCTGTCATATGTAGCAAAGTTGCGGTACGAGAAAACCAACATCATACAGGGTGACAGGGTGCTTGTAAATTTCCGTTATAGTCTTCCAGGACGTAGAGGGCAGTGAGTCATAATACTTTGAATAGGAACCTATGTCCGGAAACGTTATCCAATAACGCTACTGCATTTTAGAGCCTAAGTTTACAGTCCATTTCTTCCTTGTTCTGTCTATACTACTACTCTGGAAGTTGCTTACCCCACATTCTTAGCAACAACAGTAACGCTACATGTATTCCACTGTCAGATGTGTCAGAACGATTTTCCCTTATGGCTTTCGACTTGTTTATTTCTGAAATTGGGATCCCAGTCTCAAGCTGATACATTTATTCGTGTCCATCATCTTGAAAGTTTGTAACATCATCACGGAATCACCCGGATATATACACACATTACAGGCGCCGGTGACTATAACTTCAACGCTCTGCAGCACCGCTGGACATAGTTTCCGGAAATCAGTTCCGATTCAAAATTTTATGTACTCACTCCTCTCTACAAGTCCTAGAAGTCTGTAAAGTGAATTTCCGAACAGCCTGTTTATCTCGATTATTGTTGTTGTTGTTGTTGTTGTTGTTGTTGTAGTCTTCAGTCCTGAGGCTGGTTTGATGCAGCTCTTCATGCTACTCTATCCCGTGCAAGCTTCTTCATCTCCCACTACCTACCGCAACCTACATCCTTCTGAATCTGCTTAGTGTATTCATCTCTTGGTCTCTCTCTACGATTTTTACCCTCCATAGTGCCCTCCAATACTAAATTGATGATCCCTTGATGCCTCAGAACATGTCCTACCGACCGATCCCTTCTTCTGGTCAAGTTGTGCCACAAACTTCTCTTCTCCCCAATCCTATTCAATACTTCCTCATTAGTTACGTGATCTACCCATCTAATCTTCAGCATTCTTCTGTAGCACCACATTTCAAAAGCTTAAATTCTCTTCTTGTCCAAATTATTTATCGTCCATGTTTCATTTCCATATATGGCTACACTCCATACAAATAC
The DNA here is from genome assembly GCF_021461395.2 of Schistocerca americana. Classification (NCBI taxonomy): domain Eukaryota; kingdom Metazoa; phylum Arthropoda; class Insecta; order Orthoptera; family Acrididae; genus Schistocerca; species Schistocerca americana. The sequence continues at coordinate 107,829,299 of NC_060126.1, forward strand.
TTTGAAAAATGGCTTCCTGACACTTAAACCTATACTCGATGTTAACAAATTTCTCTTCTTCGGAAACGCTTTCCTTGCCATTGCCAGTCTACATTTTATATCCTCTCTACTTCGACCATCATCAGTTATTTTGCTCCCCAAATAGCAAAACTCCTTTACTACTTTAAGTGTCTCATTTCCTAATCTAATTCCCTCAGCATCACCCGACTTAATTCGACTACATTCCATTATCCTCGTTTTGCTTTTGTTGATGTTCATCTTATAACCTCCTTTCAAGACACTATCCATTCCGTTCAACTGCTCTTCCAAGTCCTTTGCTGTCTCTGACAGAATCACAATGTCATTGGCGAACCTCAAAGTTTTTATTTCTTCTCCATGGATTTTAATACCTACTCCAATTTTTTCTTTTCTTTCCTTCACTACTTGCTCAATATACAGATTGAATAACATCGGGGAGAGACTACAACCCTGTCTCACTCCCTTCCCAGCCACTGCTTCCCTTTCATGTCCCTCGACTCTTGTAACTGCCATCTGGTTTCTGTACAAATTGTAAATAGCCTTTCGCTCACTGTATTTTACCCCTGCCACCTTCAGAATTTGAAAGAGAGTATTCCAGTCAACATTGTCAAAAGCTTTCTCTAAGTCTACAAATGCTAGAAACGTAAGTTTGCCTTTCCATAATCTATTTTCTAAGATAAGTCGTAGGGTCAGTATTGCCTCACGTGTTCCAACATTTCTACGGAATCCAAACTGATCTTCCCCGAGGTCGGCTTCTACCAGTTTTTCCATTAGTCTGTAAAGAATTCGTGCTAGTATTTTGCAGCTGTGGCTTATTAAACTGATAGTTCGGTAATTTTCATAACTGTCAACACCTGCTTTCTTTGGGATTGGAATTATTATGTTCTTCTTGAAGTCTGAGGGTATTTTGCCTGTCTTGTACATCTTGCTCACCAGATGGTAGAGTTTTGTCAGGACTGGCTCTCCCAAGGCCGTCAGTAGTTCTAACGGAATGTTGTCTACTCCGGGGGCCTTGTTTCGACTCAGGTCTTTCAGTGCTCTGTCAAACTCTTCACGCAGTATCGTATCTCCCATTTCATCTTCATCCTCTTCCATTTCCATAATATTGTCCTCAAGTACATCGCCCTTGTATAGACCCTCTATATACTACTTCCACCTTTGTGCTTTCCCTTCTTTGCTTAGAACTGGGTTTCCATCTGAGCTCTTGATGTTCATGCAACTGGTTCTCTTATCTCCACAGGTCTCTTTAATTTTTCTGTAGGCAGTATCTATCTTACCCCTAGTGATACTCGCTTCTACATCCTTACATTGTCCTCTAGCCATCCCTGCTTAGCCATTTTGCACTTCCTGTCGATTTCATTTTTGAGACGTTTGTATTCCTTTTTGCCTGCTTTATTTACTGTATTTTTATATTTTCTCCTTTCATCAATTAAATTCAATATATCTTCTGTTACCCAAGGATTTCTACTAGCCCTCGTCTTTTTACCTACTTGATCGTCTGCTGCCTTCACTACTTCATCCCTCAGAACTACCCATTCTTCTTCTACTGTATTTCTTTCCCCCATTCCTGTCAATTGTTCCCTTATGCTCTCCCTGAAACTCTGTACAACCTCTGGTTTAGTCAGTTTATCCAGATCCCATCTCCTTAAATTCCCACCTTTTTGCAGTTTCTTCAGTTTTAATCTACAGATCATAACCAATAGATTGTGGTCAGAGTCCACATCTGCTCCTGGAAATGTCTTACAATTTAAAACCTGGTTCCTAAATCTCTGTCTTACCATTATATAATTTATCTGATACCTTTTAGTATCTCCAGGATTCTTCCATGTATACAACCTTCTTTTATGATTCTTGAACGAAGTGTTAGCTATGATTAACTTATGCTCTGTGCAAAATTCTACCAGGCGGCTTCCTCTTTAATTTCTTAGCCCCAATCCATATTCACCTACTACATTTCCTTCTCTCCCTTTTCCTACCACCGAATTCCAGTCACCCGTGACTATTAAATTTTCGTCACCCTTCATTATCTGAATAATTTCTTTTATTTCATCATACATTTCTTCAATTTCTTCGTCATCTGCAGAGCTAGTTGGCATATAAACTTGTACTGCTGTAAAAGGCGTGGGTTTCGTATCTATCTTTGCCACAATAATGCGTTCACTATGTTGGTTGTAGTAGCTTACCCTCATTCCTATTTTCCTATTCATTATTAAACCTACTCCTGCGTTACCCCTATTTGATTTTGTGTTTATAACCCTGTAGTCACCTGACCAGAAGTCTTGTTCCTTCTGCCACAAAACTTCACTAATTCCCACTACACCTATCTTTAACCTATCCATTTCCCTTTTTACATTTTCTAACCTACCTGCCCGATTAAGGATCTCATATTCCACGCTCCGATCCGTAGAACGCCAGTTTTCTTTCTCCTGATAACGACATCCTCTTGAGTAGTCCCCGCCCGGAGATCCGATTGGGGGACTATTTTACCTCCGGAATATTTTACCCAAGAGGACGCCATCATCATTTAACCATACAGTAAAGCTGCATGCCCTCGGGAAAAATTACGGCTGTAGTTTCCCCTTGCTTTCAGCCGTTCGCAATACCAGCACAGCAAATCCGTTTTGGTTAGTGTTACAAGGCCAGATCAGTCAATCATCCAGACTGTTGCCCTTGCAACTACTGAAAAGGCTGCTGCCCCTCTTCAGGAACCACACGTTTGTCTGGCCTCTCAACAGATACCCATCCGTTGTGGTTGCACCTACGGTACGGCAATCTGTATCGCTGAGGCACGCAAGCCTCCCCACCAACGGCAAGGTCCATGGATCATGGGGGGGGGGGGGGGGGGGGGGGATATCTCGCTTAGGAATTGCTATTGTAAGATAAAGGGAGGTTACATAACGGTTGTCAAACGCTCACACGATTTATTTACAGAAGAATGGAAAAAGTTGTAGAAGCCGAGCTCGGGGAAGATCATTTGGATTCCGGAGAAATGTACGAGCACGCGAGGCAATATTCAGCCAACAACTTACCATACAAGGTAAGTGAAAGAAAGGCAAACCTAAGATCATAGCGTTTACAGATTTAGAGATAACTTTTGAAAGCCCTGGCTGGAATACGCTCTTTGAAATTCTGCAGCTATATGGGAAAAAATACTAGGAGAAAAACGTTATTTAGAACTATACGAGATGCATGCATCACCAAAGGAACATTGCATCGTAATCAGAATAACAAAGGCACTGTAATATCGTATTTATCTGCCGATACCGGGCAAGTGACTTTCAAGTACGACGTCTGACCTGTACGAGAATATGCACAATGAATGTACGAATACAGATCGTAGACGCATGGCTGACGACATGTGGAAGTTTCGGTCTGGACGTGAGTTGTGCACGGATAGTCGAATGGTCAGGCGACGGCACGCGATAAGCGGGAAATCCGGGTTCGAGTCCCGGTCTGACACAAATTTTGATTGTAATCACTCCATTCTACAGCTGATGGTTGTCCTTATTCGCAACTGCGAATACATTTAATGTTATTCAGAACTCGTCCCGAAACCATACTGCAGTTATAAACGCCGAAGGACATGAAAGGGCAGCAGTGGCCGAGAAGCGCAGTGAGACAGAGTAGTAGCTTATCGCAATGCCATTCAATCTGTATACTGAACGAGCAGTGAAGAAAACTAAGAAGAAATCTGGAAAGAAAACCGAAGTCCAAAAAACTGAAATAAAATTGAGATTTGCCGATGATACTGCAATCCTGTCACACACAGCAAACTACTCGTAAGAACAGTCGAATGGAAGCGACAGTGTCTCGTAAGGAGGTTATAAAACGAACCTCAACAAAATTAAAAAAGTGTAACAGACTGTAGTCGAAGAGGTTTCCTATTTAGACAGCAAAATTACTGATGATGGCCGAAGTAAAGAGGTGACGAAATGTAGACGTGTTATAGCAAGAATAGTATTTCTGAAAAACAAGTGTTACTATTGCATTTAAAAGTGTTATGAAATCTGTGCTGAACGTATCCATAAGGAGCGTAGCCTTGTGCGTGAGTGAGAAGTGGACAATAAGCGGTTCAGACAAGAAGAGACTAGTGGCTTCTGAAATGTGGTTCTACACAACAATACTACAGGTCTGATGCGTCGGTCGAATAACTAAGGAGGAGGTACTGAATCCAAATGGTAGAAAAAATGTATCATATTAATCAATTCTTCCATTGCGTGTTGGTAGAAGAACTTCATGATAAATAAAAAGCACAACATTCCTTATTTTCTACAGGATTAATTAATTTAGTTAATAGGTTTTCGGATTACAGTGCCATTGTCAGGCTTTAACTGACTACCCTCATCAATGAATTTATAATATTTTTAACAACAATGAGAAAAATGCTACTCATCGAGAACGAAACACAAGCGCAGAATAAATGTCATCTTTGATAGAGCAGTAGTAATGCAATTAAAATTTAAAAATCGGACAGTAAATGAATATATAGATAATAAACCGGGGGAAACATTAAACTCGAGAAACAGTGCCTATCTAAAAACTTATGTTGAATAAGTAGTCCCAAAAAAATTAAATTAATGCTTCACAGGAATACTACAGAATGGCTTGAAGAAGTATTACATATGGGACATGATACAGAAACATGGTAAAAATAGGGCCGACAACTGCAATAACAGAGTATATGGAGTACATAGGCATTCACGCTAAAATAACTAAATACAGGATAACGAAGGAAGGGAAAGGAACATACAGTACGGGGAGCAATTGAAAACTGTGAGGATTAAGCGGCGTTTAGAAGATGATAAGTTTTAAGCTGTGTTTGGTGAATTAACATGACGAGTGTGAGCCAGATATTTCCTGATTGCCAGGGCTCCCAACGTGTTCGGTAGTTCTGGTACACTACAATACATGACGTGAGCACAAGCTTGGATTATGTCAAGGATGGGGAACGAAATCGGCTGTGACCTTTCATAGGAACCATCCCGGCATTTGCCTGGAGCGATTTAGGGACGCGGCTTGAACGGCTCTCCTCCCAAATACGATTACAATGTGCTAACCACTGCGCCACCTCGCTCGGTTATTGTTATTTTGTACCCAACAGAACGTTCTTCATCATGAGCAAAGTCAGGGGTTTCCTGTTATTATTGGCAAATGGGAAAGTTGTTAATGAAGTTCCACGAAGTATTGAAACAATGTTTGATATATTAATGTTTTGCCTTCTTTTAAAATTTTACCTTGTTGTTGAGGAAATTGCTTTTTTTAGCGCAGTATGAGAATTCAGTATTATTTTCTTTATTTTTATTACAACACCTCTTCTTCACATTACAAATCAACAATTTTCGAATAAAACATGGATTAAACATTGACAAGTTCACTTCGCTATAAAATACTGTTCATTTTTAAGTAACAGACAGGAGCATAACTATGTAGAACAAAAATGGTTCGTAGGTTACACGGCCCTTTATATAACCTCACTCAGTTTCTAGACGGTTCACTGCTTTGGTTTTCTGGGGAACGTAGTAAGAAAATGGTTCAAATGGCTCTGAGCACTATGGGACTTAACTGCTGAGGTCATCAGTCCCCTGGAACGTAGAACTACTTAAACCTAACTAACCTAAGGACATCACACACATCCATGCCGGAGGCAGGATTCGAACCTGCGACCGTAGCGGCCACCCGGTTCCATACTGAAGCGCCTAGAACCGCACGGCCACACCGACCGGCTCCTATGCGAGATGGGGTCAGTGAGGACAGAGTTGTAGCGACTAGTTGAGGCACCAAATTTTATGTCTCACTCTGCTCTGAAATCTCTTTTGGATATGCGATCAGATATAAGACCGTGCCCCACAGAGTAGAAGGCTGGGTGTTGTGGGCCAGAAGGTATTACTGGGTCTCTAGCAGTAATTTTTCTATAAATGTTGAAATACTGTGTTTGCGAACTGATATTAGTGGTTAGGTCTAGGACGTTTGGGGATTTTTTGCCAATATCCATTGTGAAGCGAACATTTTTTATGTCGACTATGTTATGAAAAAAATTGTTGACCCATCTTGTAGTTCATATCCAAAAAAGTTATGACCTATCTTGTAGTGCATGTCCAAAAAAATTACTGCACAATTTGACTGAAAGATGGAATCCATTGATAGGACACATCTTGAAGCATCAAAGCATCAGTTTAGTAATGGAGGGAAGTGTGGAGAGACGGGGGTAAAATTTGTAGAGGGAGGAATAATGTAGTAACATCTTGCTCAGTTGAAAAGCGAACAGAATATGACAGGTTGTGAGTAACACTGCTACGACGCAACCTAGTCCATGCAACTGCAAAGTATGCTGAGGTGCCAACAGACATGGATTATCTTATGATATCGCGTCGGAACTCCTTTGGCCATCGTTGCGCAGCAACTCAATGTGGCATGGACAGAACTAGTCGTTGAAGCCCCCTGTAGAAGTATTGATTCATGACGCCTCTTTAGCCACCGCAATTGAGGAAGTGTTGCCGGTGCGGGATTTTGTGCACGAAATAACATCTCGATTATGTTTCATAAATTCTCGATGGTAGTCTAAAAGTCCGCTGGAGATGTCCAGAACGTTCCTCAAAGTAATCGCTAACAGTTGTGGGCCAGTGGCAGGGGGCAATGTCATCCACAAAAATTTCACCGTTGTTTGGGAGCATGAAGTCCATAAAAGGCTGCAAATGATCTCCAAGTAGCAGAACAAAACAATTTTAAGTCAATAATCGGTTCATTAGAGGATCCAGTCCATTCCACGTAAACACAGCCCACACCATTATCGAGCCACCATCAGCTTGCACACTGCCTTGCTGACAGTTTCGGTCCATGGCTTCGCTGGGACTGTACCACACTCGAACCTCGCCATCGCCTCTTACCAACTTAAATCAGGAGTCATCTTACCAGGCCACGGTTTTCCAGTCTTGTAGGGTCCCAGGAGAGGCGGTGCAGGCGATGTCGTGCTTTTAGCAAAGGCACTAGCGCCGGTCCTCTGCCACAGTCCATCAACGCCAAATTTCGCGGCACTCTCCTAAACCATACGTTCGTCGTACGTCGTACATTGATTTTTGCGGTTATCTCACGCAGTATTGTTTGTCTGTTAGCACCGACAAATCTATGCAAATGCCGCCCAAGTCTATCTTTAAGTGAAGGTCGTCGGCAACTGCGTTATCCGTGGTAAGAGGTAACGTCTGAAATGTAGAATGCACGGCACGCTCTTGACAGTGTTGATCTTCAGAATATTGAATTCCATAACGATTTACGAAATGGAATACCCCATGCATCTAGCTCCAACTACCGTTTTGCGTTCTAAGTCTATTAACGAAATTGTAATGAAATCCTTACCATTAGCTGCTTACAGGCGTTTATAAATATCAACGGGGACAGGTTGAAAATGTGTGCCCCGACCGCGACTCGAACCCGGGATCTCCTGCTTACAAGGCAGACGCTCTGCCTGATTGAGAGCCATCAGGGACACAGAGGATAGTGCGACTGCAGGGACTTATCTCTGGCACGGTCCCCGTGAGACCCACATTTCCAGCTTACTGTCCAGACACTACACTTGTAGTGCCCTATTCCACTATACTCATTTCTGGCGGCAGTAAATCTACCAATTCCCGTAAGAGTTTGAGCGATGTGAACGCATCTGCACTGAAGAAGATCACTGGCCGGTAAGCCTTATCTATATGAAGATGGTAAGCCTGTAAGCAGCTAATGGTCTGGATTTCATTGTAATTTCATTCTTCGAGAACTGAAAGACATGTCCGAAAGAACAGATACCATCTTCATATTCATAAAGTCTGTCAAGTCCCGTCCTGCGGCCACAGCTACTTCGGAAACCTTTTCACATGGCCGCGCGGTCTGAGGGTCCATGTCACGGATTTCGCGGCCCCTCCCGCCTGAGGTTCGAGTCTTCCCTCGGGCATGGGTATGTATGTTGTTCTTAGCATAATTTAGTTTCAGTAGCATGTAAGTCTAGGAACGATGACCTCAGCAGTTCGGTCCCTTAGCAATTCACACACAGTGGAACTTTTCACATGAGTCAGCTGAGTACAAATGGCGCCGGCCGCTGTGGCCGAGCGGTTCTACGCGCTTCAGTCCGGAACCACGCGGCTGCTACAGTCGCAGGTTCGAATCCTGCCTCGGTCATGGATGTGTGTGCTGTCCTTAGGTTAGTTAGGTTTAAGTAGTTCGAAGTCTAGGGGACTGATGACCTCAGTGACCTCAGATGTTAAGTCCCATAACGCGTAGAGCCATTTGAACCTTTTTTTTTTAGTATAAATGGCAGTTCCGCCAGTACACTGCCCTTGTATACCTCGTGTACGCGATACTACCGCCATCTGTATGCGCGCAACTGTTATCCCATATCCTTTGTCGGCTCAGTGTATATATAGGTATGTATGTGTGGCCCATCCTATACACAGCAGGGTACCTTACCCTCAGATTGGCAGGTAATGCTATGCACAGCGTGTTTCCTTTGGACGCCTCCTCCAATATAGCACCTACACGGCGCTGTGATGATGAGGCGGAGGCGGCGTCGAAATTCGGTCCGCCTGTCCCTTCCTCGCCTCGCCTTTGAGCGGCGGCCTCTGGAACGGCCGGTGCGTCGCGAGCGGGGGACCCCGCAATGAGCGGAAGCAATAGCGCGCTATGAATAATGCAGACGGCCCGCCCGGAGCAAGCCGCCAACACGCGCGCTGGGTCGATTACCGCCCCGCTCGACAGCTACACGCCCCAGTGGCGTCCGCTAGCATTACTCATTACGTTCCGCCACAAACGGTCACACTCGCCCACCACCCCATCGTGTCAATTCGTACCGACAGCAGGACTTCCGATGGCGTAATTTCACAACGATGTATGACTGTGTCACTGCACCACAATAATTCGGGGCTATGTTCACGTCAGCTAGCAGCCAGACAAGCGTTGCTTTGACTGTGAAAACTCACAGGCTGCATACTCGTGAGTCATGTGTTGTTCACCTATCCGAAAACATCAGCGTAGTCATTCGAACGGAGCCAGAAACCCCAAAATAGCGCTGAGAGACTGGAAACGCGCAGACTACACAGCAATATTTACAGCAGCGATCATATGTGACGTTACTGTACAATGCTCTCCCATGTCCTAAGATAGCGGTACGCTCTTTAAGCTCTATTATTCGTGGTCCTATAGGAAATCGCTGTCCCTGCTTTGCTCCTGCGGATTTACCCAGCAAGTTATACGGGGGATCTATAGTTTATTTTTTGGTATCAGGTTTCAATACCACACTTGTTAGGGGTTGCAGATATTGACCGCGGTCCGTAATAGATATCGCTGGACCCGCGAGTCGCGACTAGCGCCGCTCCACGGCTTGTATCAAGTTTCTAGCGAACTCTCGTCCACTCTTGCTCCGGACGTCAACTAAGAATGTGGCATAGCCTTCAGCTGATAGGAGGCAACCTCGAACAAGGCGCTTAGTCAAGTATGGCATAAGTAATGCCTCTCTAGATGTGTTTGTAATTATATGTATGGAGCATATGAAGAAGCCTGTGACACAAGTTAAGTACAATATATATTTACGTTTTGCCAATGAGTACTAATTATTTTAGTCGTTGCAGATACAGAGTATGTAGCCAGCTCCTTACCGACTTCACTGCCAAACCTGCAATACATGTTTTTATTTAGCACTGGCCACCTGTCCTCATAACAACTGGCGACGAGAATCTTAACGTATTTTATTTTATTTTATTTTGTTGGTTTCAGAACTCATTCCACCAGAGGGAATCATGCCAGACAATAACACAAACTGGACATTCAAGAAATGTACTCGCAGTTGCGAATGCGGACAACCATAAGCTGTAGAATGGAATGACGACAATGAAAATTTCTGGCGGACAGGGACTCGAACCCGGATTTCCGGCTTATCGGTTTACCGTTCGGCTATCCGAGCACGACTCACAGCCACACCCGAACTTCTTTACGTCGTTACTTCTACATTCGTTGTGTATATTCATGTACAAGGGAGGCATTTTACTTGTCAGTCGTTTCCCAGGTATCAGTGGATACTTTTCCTTCGTAACTGCACACATGTCCGAAGAACAGGCACTGCAGCCACTACAGCCATTATGAACTACAAGAAATCGATTCCCAACTGTGTGAAATCCGGGTTCGAGTCTCGGTCCGTCACAAAATTTCATTTCATAACGGGTGTAGTCGCCGCAGTGTCTGTTCCTTCGGACATGCATCATGCATGCAAGTCCGAAGGAAAATTGCCTCGTAATTCAGAACGACACAGGCGCTGCATTATCGCATAAACAGAACATTTGCCTGCCTTCATTACAAAATATGAAACATCATTGTGAGAAACAACATTAGTCTGATTGCACCATTTCAATAAAAGGCATAATTTTTTAATAGAAAAGGTAATAATATGCAGTGTGTTTCGCACTTCATATTACAGACCTTTATGGGTTGTAGAGGAGCTTTAGCGGATAAAGTCTGTACAAGGAACCCGTGTCTGGATATGTACCGTTTGGATATAAAAAAGTTTGAAGATTGGGTCACTTTCAAATCTCCCGCTTCACATTACGCTACGTACTGGTAGAGAGCTGCGCAGCGGAGCGTTAACCAGATCGCCTCAGTCCATCACGTGCATTTTCTTCCGCGAACAACAACGGCTGCGAGAAAATGGTACGGCCGCAGCTACAATGGTTGACTGCGGTGCTGCACGGACACACACCAGGGCTTGTGGAGCATTTGTATGAGAGCGTGCGAAGAGCTCATTGTCTCCGCTGACTGCATACCGTGAAATGGGAGACTTGAAAGTGATTCGATCTTCAGACTTATTTTATATCCAAACTGTTCATTTCTAGAAATCGGTTGCTTATCAAAACTTTACCTACTCAGTCCCCTCTACAGATCCTAGAAGCATGTAACAGGAATTCTTAAAACAACCTCTACACACATAATAAATCGCAAGAGAAGCTCCTAAGATTTTGAAATCGTCTTCTACAAAGTACAATCAAATGGCAAATACGTACCTCAACAAAAGTTTGGAATATCATAGAGTTTACTACAATGACTTCTTATAGTACGCCCACCGAGGTTTGTCCGATACCTTATTAACAAAATAAACGTAACTGCTTCTGAAAACAAGAACGATATAGGTTAGCTGCAGAAAATCATTACGAAACAAATCAGGCTATTTCGTATGTGTACATCCCGAAAACACAGTGAAAACCATCTACTCCGCAATCCACCATACGGTGCGTGGCGGAGGGTACCTCGTACCACAACTAGCATCTTCTCTCCCTGTTCCACTCCCAAACAGAACGAGGGAAAAATGACTGCCTATATGCCTCTGTACGAGCCCTAATCTCTCTTATCTTTGTGGTCTTTCCGCGAAATATAAGTTGGCGGCAGTAAAATTGGTTCTCTAAATTTCCTCAGTAGCGATTCACGAAAAGAACGCCTCCTTTCCTCTAGAGACTCCCACCCGAGTTCCTGAAGCATTTCCGTAACACTCGCGTGATGATCAAACCTACCAGTAACAAATCTAGCACCCCGCCTCTGAATTGCTTCTATGTCCTTCCTCAATCCGACCTGATAGGGATCCCAAACGCTCGAGCAGTACTCAAGAATAGGTCGTATTAGTGTTTTATAAGCGGTCTCCTTTACAGATGAACCACATCTTCCCAAAATTCTACCAATGAACCGAAGATGACTATCCGCCTTCCCCACAACTGCCATTACATGCTTGTCCCACTTCATATCGCTCTGCAATGTTACGCCCCAATACTTAATCGACGTGACTGTGTCAAGCGCTACACTACTAAAAGAGTATTCAAACATTACCGGATTCTTTTTCCTATTCATCTGCATTAATTTACATTTATCTATATTTAGAGTTAGCTGCCATTCTTTACACCAATCACAAATCCTATCCAAGTCATCTTTTATCCTCCTACAGTCAAACGACGACACCTTCCCGTACACCACAGCATCATCAGCAAACAGCCGCACATTGCTATCCACCCTATCCAAAACATCATTTACGTACATAGAAAACAACAGCGGACCTACCACACTTCCCTGGGGCACTCCAGATGATACCCCCACCTCCGATGAACACTCACCATCGAGGACACTGTACTGGGTTCTATTACTTAAGAAATCTTCGAGCCTCTCACATACTTGGGAACCAATCCCATATGCTCGTACCTTAGGAAGGAGTCTGCAGTGGGGCACCGAGTCAAACGCTTTCCGGAAGTCAAGGAATATGGCATCCGTCTGATACCCTTCATCCATGGTTCGCAAGATATCATGTGAAAAAAGGGCGAGTTGCGTTTCGCAGGAGCGATGCTTTCTAAAGCCGTGCTGATGCATGGACAGTAACGTCTCCGTCTCAAGGAAATTCATTATATTCGAACTGAGAATACGTTCGAGAATCCTGCAACAAACCGATGTTAAGGATATTGGTCTGTAATTTTGAGGATCTGTCCTTCTATCCTTCTTATATACAGGCGTCACCTGCTCTTTTTTCCCGTCACTCGGGACTTTAAACTGGGCAAGAGATTGGCGATAAATGCAAGCTAAGTAAGGAGCCAATGCAGTAGAGTACTCTCTGTAAAACCGAATTGGAATCCCATCAGGACCTGACGATTTATTTATTTTCAACCCATTCAGCTGCTTCACAACCCCAGGGATGTCTATCACTATGTCCTCCATACGGGAATCTGTACGAAACTCAAACAGCGGTATGTTTGTACGATCCTCCTGCGTGAAAGATTTCTCAAATGCTAAATTTAAAATTTCAGCTTTCGTTTTGCTGTCTTCCGTTTCCAGGCCAGACTGATAAGTGAGTGACTGGATGGAAGCCTTCGACCCGCTTACCGATTTTACGTAAGACCAGAATTTCCTTGGGTTTTCAGCAAGATCTTTATCTCTTGATGATGAGTAGTAAGTCCTTCCCGCACACGGATGATTTCTTCCACTCTGTGAGGCATGCTCTGGACGAAACCAGCAAGTTTATCCTGTATATGAGGTCCCACTCTTCAATGGCAGCTTCAGTGAGGTCTTGCAGGTTGTCAGGGGGATTCCGACGCTGTGCAATGGCCACCTTCTAAAGGTCCCATGCACGCTCAATTGCATTCATGACTGGGTACTGTGCTGGCCCATGTATTCGGATGATGTCGCATCTCTGAAGAGACCGAGACACTACTACGTTACAGTGCTGTCTTGCATGAATGGAATGAAGTTGTTACAGACGTCACGTCTGTAGGGCCTTACAATCGTTTGTAGGACCTCTTGCAGGTATCGGGGACCAGTGAAATTGCTGTAGACGGGAATTAGGGGGAACCGCCGTCCCATCATTATTGCCGCCCAGAACCTGGAAATTACACATCCACCTGCAAACGGATGAACTTCCTGAACTTATCGGCGTTCCTGAAGTCATCTAACGCTTCTCCAAACCCTAACACGTCTAGTGTTAGGCCACAAACCAATCCTGGTCTCGTCAGCAAAAACGACATTATTCCATTCTGCAATGGTCCAATGTTGATGTGCAAGAGCCCAGTTCCTTCGATTGCGTCCGTTTCGTTTGTTCAGTGCAAAACTTCAAATAGATCTTCTGGAACGATGCCATATTCTGCACACTGTTTGGTATGAGATATAAATCGCAGTTGCCCGGGAGAAGTCAATTCCAATATTTCTGCTTGTTGATGTCGCATGCCTGCGAGCCGGCAGTTGGAGGAAACGATTATGCATTGGTGTTGTTATACGAGGATGAACATTGCGAGTTCTATCGTTCACATTTCCTGTCTCTCTGTACTTTCTCCATACCTCAGACACACCATTTTGAGTGACATGCAACCCATTGGCAACATCTTACTGTGTACGATCTGCTGAAATTAAAGCCACTGTCCTGCCTCTATCAAAGTGATGTATGCCTCTACGTGGCATGTTACTGCAGTACTGAACACAAACTGAATGAAGCTGTTGTCGATAATGGACCGCTCGCGTTGTGCTACTGCGGAAGCGGTATGTTTACATGACTAAGAAACGGCCACGAAATACGCCAGTAGTAAACACCGCCCAATATATGGGCTCTAACTGGATAGTGCATGAAATGCCTAGGTCAATGAGACCTCTAGTACCATAGGCTACATTTTAAGATAGTATTCCAAACTTTTTTGAGTAGTGTACTTACCTACCGAGGGAACGAAGAGCTAATCTGAGAGAATAATAGTCCTTAATTTTTAAAATATTGTAGTCGTACAGTGGTAAGCTCTCGGATGATTACAATTCTCACATTCCATCAGTGTGTGTACAACGTCCTCGTCAAAGAGGTAACAATCACTGTTTGGAGAGGATACTGATTTTAACGAATGTATTCATGTGGCCTCTACTTTGTTAATGGTAACACTTCTTTTCTCATAAGCGCCGAGCTGAGAAACCTAGGATGGCCTTTGTGCCTTCGATGTTACAGCCCATGTCCATTAACACTGCCCACCCGTTTTATGCTCAGTTGCCGAGAATACTATGCAAGCCACTGTATGGTAGCGGTATGTCGGTGGGAAGTAGATGCTGTATCATTTTCGCGCATTAGTTTGCACGTCCGTTGCCTCTATACGAACATCATATCCCATCTAATCACCTTCACTTCAAGCACTAGGACCTTTTCCTCTGCCCGTTACGTTACCCATCGCTTTCTCGGTGTTTCCTGACACTTCTTCTTCCAACTAGCTTATATCCTATCTGCAGTGGCTATCTTTTTCCACTCATTCTTTCGAGCTGTTCATTCCAGTTTCTACTGTTTTCTTGTATTCTATACAGGTTGTTAAATATATTCAGTTTTTTCTTGATTTTCAAATTTTGAAGTCTGTCGTCTCTTGTCTGTCTCTTTACAGATCTTATAAAGGACACGTTTCAATTGTTTATTATATGCAAACTATGAAACATTAGAAACACATTGCGCCATCCACTGGATAGAGGAAGGTTCAAAGTTCTGACGCAGCTGAGCTGTTGTTTGTTTCTATAAACATGGCGACTACACCACAAGAGAAACCATTTTGTGTGTTGGAATTTGTGCGAAGACAACCCACTGTACTAATGGAACATACATTCCACAATAGATGTCGCCTCTGTACAAGCAGATTTACCACTCGCACATGAAATTCACTGTAGTTGGTTGCATTTGCAGAGAGAAGCGTACTGGTAGGCCACGCACGTCAGATACAAATGTAGAGCGTATCCGAGATGCGCTCACACGGAGCGCTCTATCACCGCATGGTGCGCATGCTGAGTGTATGGTATAGTGTCTGCGCGAAAATGAACTTTGAATCTGCAATATTTTTCTACATTCAATAGTTTGTCTGCAATAAACAAATGAAATCTGTTCTTTCTTTTGGAATCATCCCATACTTCTTTCTGCGTACTGACTGCCTCGTCTGTTAGGGCGTCCATATTTATACAATGGAGAGAGAATGACTTTAAAATTAACATAAAATACAATAATAAATTTATAAAAAACGGACTTTCATGCGACAACCCGATAATTGTCTTCGCATTTTATCAGATTTTAGACACGTTGGTAATTGTAATTTCCAAGTAATGAGTAAGCTGCTAACTAACTGATTCAAGATGACGATCGACAAATAACATATTACCTACTCAATTTAAAGCGAAAAACCACAACCATCCAGTTTGGCGTTTAAAAAACATGAAAAGTTAAAGCAAAGCACCTTCTGCGCTGTAATTCAGCACAATGAAAACAAAATTTCAGCAGAGCAATATCACACCTATAAATACAAGTAATTTCGTAATAATTAAGAAATTAATTTCGAAGAACTACTGTCTACGCATTCGGCTGTGTTTGAGCCTATCTACAGTGTCCTGTTATGACAACAAAGACAAATAAATTCGTAACTCAGTTTATACAAGTAGCAAACTTTGATTGTTCCCTTTAATGCCTACTGTCTCAGCAAAAGTCGTAATGAGCAAAATTCAAAAGGAAATGTTAATTATCTAAGGCATTTACTTGGAACACGAATATTTACACATTACATATGTTATCAAATTTACAATGCCACAGACTATAATTCGTACGACGTTTACTAATATTTAGTTCACAAACCTCAGGAACTGCTTCTATCGCCATTTCCTATGGAATAATTTCGTTTAAATCTCGTATTTTTTGAAATATGAAAATGGCTGCACTACCAGTATGGCTACGGTAAAAGAAGATGACACATACGGAAGACATAACAGATGGATTCCGAATTGAATGAATCGATACTATACGCGCCTGTGATTTGTATCTCGTGTTGGTTACGATGTAGAGTTTGTATTATGGATTAACCTTAGTCAGCAGACTTCACTTGAAAATGATGCTATACTTGAAACTGCGATCCTGCTGACTACAAATAAATGGACAATCAAAGGCAAAAACATTTTTCTTTCTAAAAATATTAACGTCTGTCCCGACATAAATGCCTTCTCTGTACTTGCCAGTGATCAGATAGCGTACACAAAAGCCATTAAGTACCAAGCTGCTCGTGGAACACAGATTTAGAGTTTTCACAGACAGCTATAATGTTACTGGTCGTTTCATTAGCATTTACGACATTGTTCTCAATGAACGAGAATTCCACTCCATTCCTAACAAGCTCACTTAAATCTCAAACGACGTTGTAGCGTAATGACCGTAAATTTGTTCTGGCGTCTTTCAGTCCAACAGCCACAGCGCACAAGGTACGGACGACTAGAGACGATTTTACGGTGGAAGCCTACGAACTTATGGCTGGCTACACTTCTCTTTCTTTAAGCAATAAACGTACCGAAGTATCGAGTGTAGTAAAGGCCCTCTTCACCTCAGTCCGCTGACGTTAATAACCCGCGGAAAGTGTAACTGGGCAACAAAATGAAAACACTGTTGCGTTTTTTTTTGTATTCCAGACGCAATTATTGTAATGAAATAATACACGTGAGCTGGAATGTACAAATCCACTGCTTTTGCTTTGTTACTGATACACGCGTCTCGCGGTGACAACCCATCCGTGGAACGTCCTGTTTCATTAATTCTCCTGGCATAACGTGTTTCACGGACTACGGCCTCACTATGGAGTTAGAGAGCTCGTCTAATGAAAGTTCAGGAACAAGAAGGAAATACCCAGGCTTACCGGCGAAAGACTGTGTTGTAGGTTTAAACAAATCGATTTTTCTCCTCTTTGTGTCCGTAACTTTCAGTAAACTTTTTGAATCCCAGGAAGCATACACTGAAGTGTCATTTTGGAAACTACAAATTACCCAACCATAACGAGCAGATACACATCGCTCTCCAGTCGTTTCTCAAACGCAGATTTATTTAGACGTGAGAATAGGACGCAGTCATAGGAGGCCGATTCTGGCGAACATGACGGAAGTTCCAACATTCGCACTTAAAATACCTCAGTTGATCCACAGCAAGTGGCTTTGTCTGGCATTTATACACTTCTTCTTCTTTTATCTACAATCACATAATATGATAACAACCATAACCGGTTTCGCCTATACGCTGGCCACCTTCAGCATGCCAGTGGACTCATTTTTATATAGATGCTGTGGACTTCACAAAAACTTTTTGCTTTACTAACTTTTATGAACTGACTAGTTTGTTGAAATGGCTTTTAGTCAATGTACAGGGCGAAACATAACTGTCGGAGAAAGCATGCTTACAAAAGTCGGAAGAAATTCGCTGGAGGGTCTGCAACATGCAAGGGGTGGCACAATAATGTTTCTTATTTTTTATGTTCTTTCAAGAGAGAGAGGAGAGAAAGAGAGAGAGAGAGAGAGAGAGAGAGAGAGAGAGAGAGAGAGAGAGAGAGAGAGAGAGAGAATACTTCGTTTTTAAGATTTGTCGTGAAAATGCGAACGCTGATGACACAGTTTGTTTAGCAGGGGAAAATGAAACCGTAGTTTTCTTGCGTTTTTTGCGAAATTTGTGTGTGTCTTACGCCCAAAATATTAACAATAATAAAAGATAAGTGGTTAAAAATTGAACACTATTTCCAGTTCTAGTTTTAGATTCTGCTTCCCTTTGTAAAGAAATAAGTCTATTATTCAAACAAGAGTACCACATTTTAAATTATACGCTTATTTAGACTGCTTTCCTGGTTTCTCCTTCATCAGTCAAACATTGGTTAAACAACCTCTAAATTGTTCGAACTTTTTGTTAGATCTCCTGAACTTCGAACTATCGACAGTAGACTACATACCATTTTCAATGTTAATTTCCGCCACCTTCTTTTTAACTGAAGAAATGTCCTGGTTTTTTATAAATTGCTTTGTAAACGTTTATTTAATAGCAGATCTCCTATATTGTTTACAACCAGACGATAAATTTTCAATACAATATTATTTTTATTTTCTTGTTGTCTATTTCAATTAAAATTAGAATTGCAAGTCTTCTTATTTTGTGTCCTCCTAATTAAACCTAGTTCGTTATGCAGATGATCTTCAATCGCATTCCACACATCAGAAAAATATACTGATAACATAAAATTATCGAGTGACACGGTACCCATTACTATTTTATCATGAAAACTAGCTTTTTTTGTTAGGGACAGATAAGAAAAGGAAATTTACATTATGTGATCACCATATTCTGTGACAGTGCCTAAAAAAAAAAAAAGTAGCAATGTGTGTATAACTAAATGGCTGAAAGGGCCACACGTTCCACTTATAGGTTTCCTATCTAACGGTTTCTAGGGTCCATCAAAATTTCTTTTTCATATAATTACTGACCGAATTCAATCTGCTCATTAAGAGGTAGAATCATAAGTTACAGGTTTACCACAGTATGTCAAGTATTTATAGCAAGAACTATATATATGTCTTCAGGTAACGTAATTCACAGCACGCAAATTACCATCACTATATTGCTCCAATATTTTGAGGATAACAGCACCTAGCGAGCACCAAAGTAGATAAAAAAAAGTTTATCGCATACCACATTTTAACTGTTTATGCAGTAAGAATGTAGCATCAGACATGACGTCAAATTTACTACTTCTTTCGTACTACGGTAACTCCATCAGTAAAACATTTTGTAGACAGTATCCACATATCCCTCTGAACGTACCTGCAAAATCATATCATTGTACGAGACTGCAGAGAAGATTTGATGTTATTAACACAGGTTTTGCTATTTTTATTAATCTATGGCTTAGTAATTCGAAACAAATAAAATCAAAATAATTAGGGTTTTGTGCCGTCAATCTTAAAAGTTTTACATGCTTAACATATTTAACGCTTAACGTGCTAACATATTTAACGCATTAACTCATTTGTAAACTAATCATACGTTGTAGCTGATTTGCAAATGGAGTTCGATTATTTAAAAAATCAAGGGAGTGGGGGATTATAGGTCAATACTATTTAATCATGTGGAATTTAATGAGGATCCTTTCTCCACAGTACTGATTTTCCCGGTGCATACGTATATATATATTACACGCACTGCCGTTTTCGTACACAATACTCGTGTTCAGATGTGTGAATGAGTACGCAATGGTTTTAGGGGCTAATTTTTTCCGTGCAAAATAGATTTTTTTTTAATTTATTGGCCTTTGGCACCAGCCAATCATCCAGAGAAGTGAGTCACTACAGAGTTTGTACACATCATCATATATGCCGTATAGAAATTAGAAATTACATAATTACATCCCGGGTTCGATTCCCGGCGGGGTCAGGGATTTTCTCTGCCTCGTGATGACTGGGTGTTGTGTGATGTCCTTAGGTTCGGTAGGTTTAAGTAGTTCTAAGTTCTAGGGGACTGATGACCATAGATGTTAAGTCCCATAGTGCTCAGAGCCATTTGAACCATTCTGAACATAATTACAGGTACTTCATGGTACACATTGTACATTAACTCACTCAATATAGTCGATGTATCACAACTTCACACGCTGGATCCTTTGTGTGTAGCTCATAAATGGATCTCTGCTTCTTGTAGAAACTGGCATACTCCACTGTGGACAGCTGTCAAAACAGAACCGTAATAGATGTAGGTTAGGGTATTCCATCTCTGATCAAGGCCTTGAGACGTTGTCTCTTATACCGTGAAGACCCTAGCATCGCATGGCTGAGGCCTGCAATCTCAGTTGGGTGGGCTTCGACACTACGGAGATGGATGGACTTTCATGTTATGAAGATGTGGATGGTAACAGCAGGACGCGCGTTATAGCATTGGTATGACGCCTGGATAGCTTGATTTGCGAGAGCCAGGTTTTTCGCGGAATACTCGACTGTACGGCAGCATAATGTCTTCCTCTGGACTGTTGTAAATTCTCCCACGTCTGTGACCATTCTTGATGGCCTTTTTTTTCTTTTTTTTTACGCCGGCAACAAAATTTGTTTGTGGAAGGCTAGTGTAGTAAGACTGACCATCAATCACTCTTTGTTTCGTCGGATGGTCCACCATCTCGTTAGATAAGATACCAGAGTGTCACTTGATCCATAATAACTGGACACGTTTATGTAGACTTTCAAAAAATGGTTCAAATGGCTCTGAGCACTGTGGGACTTAACTGCTGAGGTCATCAGTACCCTAGAACTTAGAACTACTTGCCGGCCGCGGTGGTCTAGCGGTTCTAGGCGCTCAGTCCGGAACCGCGCGACTGCTACGGTCGCAGGTTCGAATCCTGCCTCGGGCATGGGTGTGTGTGTGGTGTCCTTAGGTTAGTTAGGTTTAAGTAGTTCTACGTTCTAGGGGACTGATGACCACAGATGTTAAGTCCCATAGTGCTCAGAGCCATTTTGAACTTAGAATTGATAGATTAAGTAAATGACAAAGAGCTCTGGTCCATTAGTGTTGCAGTCCCATTGCAGCTTTTCCCAGTTTTCCAGTGCGCTCCTCCCATCCATGACAATAAGGATGTCGTAGAACGAATTTGTAGCATGTTGAAGAGCTACTTAATTGCAAGAACTTTGACAGTAAAGATGATGGTTTGTGTCGGAAGCTTAAACGCGGTCCAAGATAGTGGATCTCCGCAGAGGGCAAGATAGATATGCTCAACGACGTGAATGAGAATGCGAGTTTTTTATCCATTCGCGA
Source organism: Schistocerca americana (assembly GCF_021461395.2). NCBI lineage: Eukaryota > Metazoa > Arthropoda > Insecta > Orthoptera > Acrididae > Schistocerca > Schistocerca americana. The sequence goes on from NC_060126.1 coordinate 107,850,390, forward strand.
CAGTTGGATTCAACGGCGTGGACGCGTGGGCGCGACCTGAGGTGGTCGAGGCGTAAACAAGACATTACTCGAAAGCGACGAAGAGCGAAGCCAAGTGGCTTCTGCTCCAATTAAGCGCTGGCGGGGCCAGGTGGTGTGCGGTGTGTAGCGCGCCGGCAGCTCTGTAATTGGAGCGCCTATGCTATCCTACCCTATCCTGTCCTATCCTACCCGCCCTCCCTCCATAATCCTTTCCCCTACGGGAAGCCGCCTCGTTAAGGGCGTTCCACTAACGAGCTGGGTGTGAGCTCCGCAGGCGGTGTCAAGGTGTCGCGCCTTGGCGAGATCTTTGCCGCGTGTGCTTCGGCCGCTCCAAGACGAATGAAGAGGCGAAGCGGTAAATGAAGAAAGACAAGTATAATAAATTAGGATTTGGCGTCCCGATCGTTGGAGGCGGAGTGCAATCTCGAATTTAACAGGGATTCGGAAAGAGACCAGCGGCGGCCTTCCGAAAGAAACAACCCCGGCGTTGGTTTTGGTTCGTTTTGAATGACTACGAGAAACTTGAAACTGGATGTCCAAAGGGTTATTTGAACAATTCCGAAATCGAGGTCAGTGTGTATAAACCACTGTAGGGTCATGATATCGCCGGAAGATTTCGAGGTCACGTCACACTTTTATTAACTGACAAATGATTACAGCTGTTCTATAGGTAGGAGGGGTGCAAATGGCTCTGAGCACTATGGGACTTAACATCTATGGTCATCAGTCCCCTAGAACTTTGAACGACTTAAACCTGACTAACCTAAGGACAGCACACAACACCCAGCCATCACGAGGCAGAGAAAATCCCTCACCCCGCCGGGAATCGAACCCGGGAACCCGGGCGTGGGAAGCGAGAACGCTACCGCACGACCACGAGATGTGGGCCCGAGTGTTGGCACCACCGGCGCGTATCGAGGTCATGTTTAGTTACTAGCACCTTTGCAGAGAACGCAAACCAAGTTTCAGCCTTGTTGGTGTATTTCTTTGTGTTTGGCATTCGTGTGAATCGAGGAAGTCGAGTGATTGTCAAAAAAATGGACGAAGAAGAATTTCGTGTGGTGATTAAACATTAATTTATGAAAGGCAAAACGCCTCAGGAGACTAAAGAGAAGCTTGATAAACATTACGGTGACTCTGCACCTTCTATTAGAACAGTTTATAACTGGTTTCAAAATTTTCGGAGTGGCCATATGGGCAAAAGTGGTGCTGAACGTTCTGGACGCCCTGTGGAGGTTACGACTCCCGAAATCGTTGATAAAATCCATGATATGGTGACGGATGACAGAAGAGTTAAGGTGCGTTAGATTGCTACTTCTGTGGGCATGTCGAATGAACGGGTACATAAAATTTGCATAATCATTTGGACATGAGAAAGCTATTCGCAAGATGGGTTCCGCGACTGCTCACGCTTGACCAAAAACGGAATAGTGTGAAGGGTTGCAAGGATTGTTAGCAGCTATTCAGGAAGAATCCGCAGGACTTTAAGCGTCGTTTCGTCACTCTGGATGAAACATGGATACATTGCTATTCTTCTGGGACCAAACAACAATCCAAACAATGAGTTACCAAGGGAGAATCTGCACCAAAAAAGGCGAAGAGCATTCCTTCGGCCGGAAAGGTTATGGCGACTGTTTTTGAGATTCGCAAGGGTAATCGTCATCGACTATCTGGACAATGGTAAAACTATTACAGGTGCATATTATTAATCGTTATTGGACCGTTTGAAAACCGAGCTAAGAGAAAAACGCCAGCCATTGGACCGCAAAAAAGTCCTTTTCCATCACGACAATGCGCCAGCACACACCTCAGCAGTTGTGGTCACAAAGTTAAGGGAAATAGGATTCCAACTCGTTTCACATATCCCCTATTCTCCAGACTTGGCTCCCTCGGACTACCATTTATTTCCCAATTTGAAGAAATGGCTGGCAGGAGAAAGATTTTATTCAAACGAGGTGGTGACTGCAGCAACTAATAGCTATTTTGCAGACTTGGAAAATTTCTATTATTCGGAACAAATTAGAACAGCGTTGGACGAAGTGTATAAGTCTAAAAGGAGACTACGTCGAAAAATTAAAAAAAAGTTCACCGCGAACACTTAAGTAGTCTTTATTTTTGCACGGCCTTTTCAAACGCCCATCGTAAATGAATATTTAAATTCATCCAAAACTGAGACCCATTTTTACGTAGTACTTTTATATAAAAAGCACCGGTAATAAAAGGTAACTGTTTGAAAGAGTATCGCAATCTTCAATAAATCGTGTGAAAGAACACTGTGCAGTCGTTGAGAAGCGTGCGACGCAGGGACGCTGAGAGAGACGCCAATGTAGCTTCAGAGCAAGGGAGAGCGGCTTAAGACGCACTGAGTCGTGGACGTGAGAGTGAACAATGACGAATGATACGGCAGTGCTGCACAAATACTGAGGGGACAAGAGAGGTGTGAGTATTAAATAAGAAAATTATCGAACAAGTTTATTTTTCAATAAAGTGTTGAAATTGGTGAAAAGTGTAGTGCAATTAATGATAATATTGTATGGTACTTGTTGGTGCCGCAAAACGAAGTGGAAATAATAAGCTATAACCGGAAAGGAATAGCTGTAAGCCTCTTATTTCAGTTAATCATTTACCTAAGACTCAAGGTCAAGAAAAGATTCACGCACTCAAGTGGAGCTCACCCTCATATTGAAGCTAACACAGAACACATTATATGCATGTACAGCAGAACACATCTTCGAAAGCAGAAGATACATCAGAACACTATTTCAAGGTAAAGACTAGGAAATTTCAATGATAATAAAACGCAGGGACTTTGAAAATTAGTTATCGATTTTATACCACTCTAAGACCATTGCACAACGAGAACGGAAGACGGTATATGTTCGTACTTTCTTGCAGACACAAGTCTGCTACTGCACAGATAACAGGTGCACAACGATTGAAATGGCGTGACAACTGGAAATGCTCTCCGAATATGAAATGCGCGGGAGAGTACGATTCTTGTAAGCGAAATATGTAGGTTGTAGACAGGTTCACGGCAAAATTCTGGCAGAATATGGACCAAATGCAACGTCGTGTCCACATCGGTGGTAAAAAGGTGCCAACAATTTCACGACGGCACCCCACCCACCTACAACGTGGGTGACTGCGACTGTGAGATCCAGATGTTGAACTATGCGATTTCCGTCTTTTCGGCCAGCTGAAATGGCATCGGGGGAGGGGGGGGGAGGGGGGGGGGGGGAAGAGATTTCCCGATGATGTTGACACTGCTACTATCGAATGCCACCTTGACCAAGGATCGGATTCCTATCATTCAGAAACTAGGTGATTGGTAAAATGTTCCGATCGTTGTTTACACAAATTTGGTGTTTACGTTGAAAAACAGTGTTATGTACCTGTGTCACTTCCACGTGTAGTGGTGTATTCAATAAAAGCTCGTCAGCTTGACACAATAACGTATAACGTACGTTTTGAACTCCCAGCGTATGTAACAGCGGCTGCAGATGCTGGCCAAGCAAACACACACACACACGCACACACACACACACACACACACACACACACACACACACAGACAGACAGACAAGTGTATGTGTAAGGAGCTATCAAAAACTTCCCGTCTGAGAGCGTTGCTGCAGCGTATATGCAACGTAATGCAACTCCGATACCGGTATATAAGCACCGACAAGTAGGCAAGGGGTCAGTGTGTCATTCGCGTCTTTCTGACGTGCGTGCTATAGATGCGGAAATGTCAAAAATGGAAACCCTATTACCAAGTGCGTCCACAACGTGCTGTTATTCTTTTCTTGGCTGACGGAGGGCAAACAGCGGTATGTGTATGAGGCAGCATCTCTGCCGAAAAACACCATTTTGCGCAATGGTGCACCAAGTTCCGTTGATCGATCTGAGAGGCCAGCCTCATCCATTACGGATAAATGGGAGTCACTCGAGCAGCCGTCGTGTATTCTTGATCTCTTACCATGCGATTATCACGCCTTCAGTCCTTGCAGAGTCACCGATTCCCGTCGGATGAAAATGTGCAGGAGGCAGTTACCGACATCTTCAGGCAGCAGAGGACGGTATTCTATCAGATGGTTATCTTCAACCCCGCACGTGTCGGAGGGGCGACTGCCTTAAGCCGGCCTGGTGGCAGTGCGGTTCTAGGCGCTTCAGTCTGGAACGACGCGACCGCTACGGTCGCAGGTTCGAATCCTGCCTCGGGCATGGTTGTACGTGATGTCTTTAGCTTAATCAGGTTTAAGTAGTTCTAGGAGACTGATGACCTCAGCAGTTAAGTCCCATAGTGCTCAGAGCCATTTGAACCATTTTTTGATTGCCTCAATGCTCACGGTGACTGTCTCATTGGCACAACGATGGGGGTCTACTCGGCTTTCAAATGGAAACTTTATATCAATAAATGACGATATATATCTAAATTCAGCTGTCAGGGCTGTGATGAAAGCAACGAGCGTGGCCACCCGTAATTAAACTAACTACAAAAATTATGTATTTACTCCAGGCGTCAAAAGGAGCCTCATATTGTTACAGGAGACAGTATAGGACAAACCTAGAAAAAAATTATACTACAAACCAACGTCCGGAAATAAATAGCCTACTTGTTATAGGGCATCGAGTGAGCTCGCGCATTGGTAAGACACTGCACTCGTATTCCAGTGGTTGTCGGTTCAAATCCCGATCTGGCCATCAAAATTCAGGATTTTTGTGGTTTCGTTAAATTTGTTAAGGCAACAACCGGAATGGCGCTACTGAAAAGGAGAGGGCTGATACCGCTTCCCATACTTCATTAACCCGAGCTTATCTTCGGTCGCTAATGGTCCCGCCGTCGACAGAACTTTAATCTTCTTCTCTTTTGTTAATTTGTGCCGAGAACAGTACTCAGTGCTGAAGGTTTTCCTCCTGCTAATGTTCGATGCTCGTTTCTTGTATTTGTTTCTGTGCGTTGTCCTCTAACTGCGCTGCTGCTGTCAAATACAGCATCCACTACCGTTTCTCGTTTCAGCCGGTGCAATACATTCCACATTAGGATTTCTTACTGTTCACTGGCATATGGCGTGGGGGAAGAATGAGTGCTTGAATGCCTCTGTCAGCGTGGTAATTGAGCGAATATTGTCTTCACAGTCCCTAAGGAAGCTATACGTAGCCGTTTTAGTATATTCCTAGATTCATTACTAAACAGTGGTTCTTGAAGCTTTAAAGCAGTCTTTCGTGAAATAATATGCGTCTACCTTCAAGCGAGTATGAGTTAAATTTTTAGCAAATCTGTAACACACTCTCGAGCGTCAGATTTGTGACCATCTACGTCAGTCTTTCTTGTATACTATCAATGTACCTGTTAGTTCTATTTCATGCGGTTTCCACATACTTGAGTAACATCCAAAGACGGAATGCACAAGTGATTTGTAAGCGTTCACCTTTTTAGTTGTGCATTTTCCCAATATTCTGTCAATGAGCCAAAATCTGACACCGGCCTTAGCTACGACTGGGCCTATGAGATTATTTCATTTAATATACCTCCACGGGCAGTGTCTTGAAAGGAGGATATAAGATGAACATCAACAAAAACAAAACGAGGATAATGGAATGTAGCCGAATAAATCGGTAGTTGCTGCGGGAATTAGATTAGGAAATGAGACGCTTAAAGTAGTAAATGAGTTTTACTATTTGGGGAGCAAAATAACTGATGATGGCCAAAGTAGAGAGGATATAAAATGCAGACTGGCAATGGCAAGGAAAGCGTTTCTGAAGAAGAGGAATTTTTGAACATCGAGTATAGATTTAAGTGTCAGGAAGTCATTTCTGAAAAAAATTGTATGGAGTCTAGCCATGTATGGAAGCGAAACGTGGACGGTAAATAGTTTCGACAAGAAGAGAATGGAAGCTTTCGAGATGTGGTGCTACAGAAGAATGCTGAAGATTAGATGGATAGTTCACGTAACTAATGAGGAGGTACTGAATAGAATTGGAGAGAAGAGAAATTTGTGGCACAACATGACTAGAAGAAGGGATCGGTTGGTAGGGAATATTGTGAGGCATCGAGGGATCAAGTACTGGAGGGCAGCGTGGAGGGTAAATATCGTAGAGGGAGACCAAGAGATGAATACACTAAACTGATAAAGAAGGATGTACGTTGCAGTAGGTACTGGGAGATGATGAAGCTTGCACAGGATAGAGTAGCATGGAGAGCTGCATCAAACCAGTCTCTGGGCTGAAGACCACAACAACAACATACCTACACACTGTTACGTGCAGATACTTGCATGAGCTGACAGACTGCGTTTTGGACTCATTGATCAGTGCTTGTTCGTCATCCTGAAGAAAGCCTCTAGCATCAACGGTTGCTCCTTAACCTAATGAAGACCAATACAATCAATGGCTGATGTTGATCTTCACCCTGATCAAGTTCAGCTGCAGCTATGGCTGATGTGAATCTTTACTTGCTTTCCATACTGGTTCCGTTGCACAGACAGAAATAAGGTAAAATCTTGTATGTTGTTGGACCGTATCATGTTCCTCTTCAATTCTTTATAGACGATGGACGTTTCGACCCCCTCAGATGAGATCGTTTTCAGGATCTTCTGGTGCTCCTGAAGAGGGTCCCAGAAAAGGGGTGGAAATGTCGATCGAGTAGAAGAAACAGAAGAGGAACGTGGTGCGGCCCAAAGACATAAAACATTAAAGTTTCAATGACAACGGCCAAGACGGCCCGTGTACTTGGAGAGAGACGGTGCCCGGCGGCCCTGGTGCGTGGGCGGTGCCTAGCGGGCGGCCGCCCACGCGCCACCTGTGAGCGCCCTGGAGAAGCCGTGAGCTGGCGGCCCGCCAAGTGTGCTAACCTGAGTAACCTGAGGCCGGGCCGACGCCAGCCGGCGGTAGGCCACGCGCAGAGCCGAGGCGTGGGCGGGGCGCCGCACGCGCCGCTTTCCCCGCCGCCTCCGGCACCTGCCTCCACCACAGGCGCCGCGCTCCGCGCCGTTAAAAGTTTTTGTTTTTTGAGCCCTGCGGATTCCATCCCGACAACAGTACCACTGATGGAAATAATGGAATACTGCCGATAATTAGTAGACATCTACACTACTGGCCACTAAAATTGCTACACCACCAAGATGACGTGCTACAGACGCGAAATGTAACCGACAGGAATAAGATGCTGTGATGTGCAAATGATTAGCTTTTCAGAGCGTTCACACGAGGGTGGCGCCGGTGGCGGCACCTACAACGTGCTGACATGAGGAAAGTTTCCAACCGATTTCTCATACACAAACAGCAGTTGACCGGCGTTGCCTAGTGAAACGTTGTTGTGATGCCTCGTGTAGAGGAGAAATGTGTACCATCACGTTTCCGACTTTGATAAAGGTCGGATTGTAGCCTATCGCGATTGTGGTTTATCGTGCCGCGACATCTCTGCTCGCGTTGGTCGAGATCCAATGACTGTTAGCACAATATGGAATCGGTGGGTTCAGGAGGGTAATACGGAACGCCTTGCTGGATCCCAACGGCCTCGTATCACTAGCAGTCGAGATGACAGGCATTTATCCGCATGGCTGTAACGGATCGTGCGGCCACGTCTCGATCCCTGAGTCAACATACGGGGACGTTTGCAAGACAATAACCATCTGCAAGAACACTTCGACGACGTTTGCAGCAGCATGGACTATCAGCTCGGAGAGCATGGCTGCGGTTACCCTTCACGCTGCATTACAGACAGGAGCGCCTGCGATGTTGTACTCAACGGCGAACCTGGGTGCAACAATGGCAAAACGTCATTTTTTCGGATGAATGCACATTCTGTTTACAGCATCATGATGGTCGCATCCGTGTTTGGCGACATCGCGGTAAACGAACATTGGAAGCGTGTATTCGTCATCGTCATAGTGGCATATCACACGGTGTGATGGTACGGGGGCGCCACTTGTTACACGTCTCGGTGACCTATTGTTCGCACTGACGGCACTTTGAACATTGGACGTTACATTTCAGATGTGTTACGACCCGTCGCTCTACGCTTCATTCGATCCCAGCGAAACCCTACATTTCAGCAGGATAATGCACGACCGCATGTTGCAGGTCGTGTAAGGGCCTTTCTGGATACAGAAAATGTTTGACTGCTGCCCTTGCCAGCACATTCTCCAGATCTCTCACCAACTGAAAACGTCTAGTCAATGGTGGCCGAGCAACTGGCTTGTCACAATACGCTGTCACTACTCTTGATGAACTGTGGTATCGTGTTGAAGCTCCATGAGCAGCTGTACCTGTACAGGCCACCGAAGCTCTGTTTGACTCAATGCCCAGGCGTATGAAGGCCGTTATTACAGGCAGGAGTGGTTGTTCTGGGTACTGATTTCTCAGGATCTATGCACCCAATTGTAATCACATGTCAGTTCTAGTATAATATATTTGTCCAATGAATACCCGTTTATCATCTGCATTTCTTCTTGGTGTAGCAATTTTAATGACCAGTAGTGTAATACATCTGACCAGCTGCGAGTGCACTATAGAAATCATACAGTGGTTTAAGTGTGGGACAGCACGCTGTGTGGTCTTGCGCGTTGTCAGAGAACGAGCATCAGTGATGCTAGCTGTGATGAACTGCCTCGGTGGTTGGCGAGCTGTGGCAGGCGGGTTATGAGGAGCAGCCGCGAGTCCGCTGGCTGGCTGCCTGGCTAGGCCGACTACGCAGTGATTCATTATGCCGTAACGCAGCGCGGTCGAGTGCTTTTTAGCCTGGCAGCCCCGCCCGGCGTGGCTTGCCGTGGCACGCCGCCAGGTACTGTGAGGCGCCAGGAATGCAATATGCAGGCGGCAGCAGGTAGCTGAGGGACCCGCCCCCACGCGGAACGCGCCGCCTCTACTCTCTGCTTCCGCCTGTTCACCAGCCTGCCCGTTCCTGTTGCGCTCTCATCAAGAAATAAAAAGTAAAGGCCCACTGAACGAACTGTCAAGTTCACTTCCGTGCTCCAACACCTCACCCTGCGAACTTCCTTTTTTTCTTTTTTCCTCCAAAAAATCAGCAACTGCTGTCAGTTTCCATTGACAATTTACGTAGTGATGTGACAACCGACTCGTTTGAACAACCGACTAAGCAATCCGGCGTTCCCCAAGGAACGACGCAGGGGTGCGAAAAGCGGCAACTGACCCTGAATAAAGAAAAGTGCGAAGTTATTCACATGAGTTCTAAAAGAAATCAGCTAAATTTCGATTACGCGATAAGTCACACAAATCAGAAGGCTGTAAATTCAACTAAATACTTAGGGATCATAATTACAAATAACCTAAATTGGAACGATCACATAGACAATATTGTGGGCAGGGACTGCGATTCATTGGCAGAACACTTAGAAGGTGCAACAGGTCTACCAAAGAGACTGCATACACTACGCTTGTTCGCCCTATTCTGCAGTACTGTTGTGCGGTATGGGATCCCCATCAGGTGGCACTGACGGATGACATCGAAAAAGTACAAAGAAGGGCGGCTTGTTTTGTATTGCCTCGAAATAGGGGAGATAATGTCACAGACATGATACGTGTACTGGGTGGCAGTCATTAAAACAAAAGCGTTTTTCGTTGCGACGGGATCTTCTCATGAAATTTCATTCACCAATTTTCCCCTCCGATTGCGAAAACCTTCTATTGGCACCCACCTACTAGGGAGAAATGACATCACTATAAAATAAGAGACATCAGGGCTCGCACAGAAAAATTTAAGTGCTAGTTTTTCCCGCTTGTAGTTGGAGAGTGGAACGGTACAGAGACAGCATGAAGCTGGTTCATTGAACCCTCTGCCATGCACTTTATCGTAAATAGCAGAGTAATCACGTAGATGTAGATGTTTCTCTCATTCAGTCGGCTTTCTCAGTCGAATAAAACAACAGAATTAAACTATTCTCTGGGAGGAGGGGGAGGGGCGTCAGCTAGATGAGTGTTCTTCACTCGCTCTCTAGGTATCAGTCGTGTCGCTTAGTGTCAGACAAGTTACTGACATGTCTCTGTCGATTACGAGCATTACATGCATGTTTTCATTCAGTCTCCAGTTTGAAGTGTTGTCGCTCACTTATTTATTCAGCCTTTTCGCTTGTAAGTGAGCCACGACTCGGACTGACAACTTTTTTACAGACAAATAACGTATCTTATTTCAAGAGGAGGTGAATGAAAAGAATATTTGTAAAAACAATGTACGAGGGTCACTCCAAAAGAAATGCACACTTTTTTTTTAATCCATCTTTTATTCTACATGTTTGAAAGTTTTAGAGTGTGCAGATAAATCCTTTAGGAACATTATTTTCATTTCTCCACATAATTTCCATCCCTCTCAACTGCCTCACGCCATCTTGGAACCAGCGCTTGAATACCCGCACGGTAGAATTCTGGACCAGCCTGTTGGAGTCACTGTTTGGCAGCGTGCACAAGGGAATCATCATCTTCAAACCTTGTTCCACGAAGAGAGTCAGTTTCCCAAAGAGATGATAGTCACATGAAGCCAGGTCAGGACTGTAAGGAGGAAGTTTCTGTGTTGTCCGTCCGAGTTTTAATAATGGCTCTGAGCACTATGGGACTTACCATCTGAGGTCATCAGTCCCCTAGAACTTAGAACTACTCAAACTTAACTAACCTAAGGACATCACACACATCAATGCCCGAGTTAGGATTCGAGCCTGCGACCGTAGCGGTTCCGCGTTTCCAGACTGAAGCGCCTAGAACCGCTCGGCCACACCGGCCGGCATCCAAGTTTTGTCATCGCTTCCATGGTTTTGTGACTGACATATGGCCGTGCATTGTCGTGCAACAGCAAAACCTCCTGTTTTTGCCGATGTGGTGGAACACGACTCAGTCGAGCTCGAAGTTTCTTCAGTGTCCTCACATATGCATCAGAATTTATGGTGGTTCCACTTGGCATTATGTCCACAAGCAAGAGTCCTTCGGACACCGTAGCCATAACTTTTCCAGCAGAAGGTGTGGTTTTGAATTTTTTTTTGTTGGGTGAATTTGCATGATGCCACTCCATTGATTGCCTCTTCGTCTCTGGTGAAAAATGATGGAGCCATGTTCCATCACCTGTCACAATTCTTCCAAGAAATTCATCTCCACCATTCTCGTACTGTTCCGAAAGTTCGCTGCATACCGTTTTTCTTGTTTCTTTGTGAGCCACTGTCAACATCCTGGAAACCCACCTGGCACAAACCTTTTTTAACGCCTACACTTTCAGTCTTCTGCAAACACTTCCTTCCCCTATCCCAACGTATCGTGTCAACTCGTTCACTGTGATGCGCGTCAGCAGTCACCAATTCGTTAACTCTCTACACATTGTCTGGAGAGTATGCAGTACGAGGCCTGCCGCTGCGAGGACAATCCCCAATACAGCCGTGCCCGCTTTCATCATGTAACCTGCTTGCCCACCGACTAACTGTACTGCGATCGACAGCACCATCTCCATAACCATTTCCTACCTCTTGTGGAGGTTTCCCACTGTCTCGTTTTCACAGCACAGGAATTCTATGACAGCACGTTACTTCTGACGAATGTGAAGTGTAGCAGCCATCTTGAAGAAATGCAGTGACAGCGCCACTCACGGGAACAGGTTGAACTAAGTTTGAAAACAAGCGGGAAAGATGTATCTACACACTGTAAAACTTTCACACATGTAGAATGAAAACTGTATTTTTTACAAAAATAGTGTGCATTTCTTTTGGAGTGGCCCTTGTATAAATTTACTAGCGGAGAAACCCGCTGTTGCCCGGGTATTTATTTACAGCTGTGTATCCACGACCGTACCACGCAGCATCTAGCGTTGTGCTTAATGTTTATGACGTCATATCTCCGGAACAACATTGGTTTCCAAAATTAAACAACAAACCGCTATTTCACCGTCCTGTGTCTAATTCACGATAAAATCATACAAACTGTCAACCAAACGTCCGTCCGATCATGCTCTGCACGGAAGACGGCATTCCGATCAACGGACAACCACAACTATGCCAACGATGACGTCAGAGTGCCAAGGAAACGAGGTAGTGTTCGCCAGGTAGTCCCACGTCCACAGTCGCTGTGCACACAGGAACAGACGGTGCAGTACGGAACACAGAAGATGTCTACCAGACTCTATGCAGTGCAGGGCCATAAAAAGAAAGGAACCAGGGCAGTAGCAAACTGTTGAGGCCCGATGGCTTAATATGAACAGTTCTATTCTACCTCTGATGTGGGGACAGTTCATGAGGCAGAAAGTGTATCCTGAAGACCAGCGCAGGGCCGATCACGTGTGACTTCAAAGAGAAGGCCGTTATTTGACTGTAAGAGCACGACGCTACCGCCGTAGGGCTGTACGACATTTGGCACGTGAGCTCGCAGCATCCACTACACGTGTTGAGTCGAAGTGAATGGTGCGCAGAAGGCTTCGGGCATTTTACTGTTGGAGACATGCTGTATCCCTACCTCTGACGCGTCCTTTCAGAATAGAATGGACTCAACAAGCCACCTGGGCTATCGAACAGTTGGCCAAAGTTGTTTTCACAGATGAGTTCCGATTTAGGCTGAAGAGTGATACTCGATGGATTTGCATCTGAAAGGGACGATTTGGCACCCAAATATTGCGGAAAGGGACCGAAGAGGATCCCTAAACGTGTGGACAAGGATTGTGTTGACCACTCGAACACATCTTCATGAAATTGTAGGGTGAATACACAGCTTTAACTGCCGTAAGATAACGTGACGAGATCTTGGGACCTCAAATGCGGTTGTTCCGAAGTGCTGTGCGCCCAGACGTCGTATGTGAATGTATGTACACTGAAGCGCCAAGGAAACTGGTATAGGCATGCATATTCAAATATAGAGATATGTAAACAGGCAGAATACGGCGCCGCGGTCGGCAACGCTTAATAAGACAAGTGTCTGGCGCAGTTGTTAGATCGATTACTGCTGCTACAATGGCAGGTTATCGAGATGTCAGTGAGTCTGAACGTGGTGTTATAGTCGGCGCACGAGCTATGGGAGACAGCATCTCCGAGGTAGCGATGAAGTGGGAATTTTCCCGCACGACCATTTCACAAGTTTACCAGGACTAGCAGGAATGCGGTAAAACATCAAATCTCCACATCACTGCGGCCGGAAAAATATCGTGAAAGAACGGGACCACCGACGACTAAAGATAATCGTTCAACGTCACAGAAATGTAACCCCTTCGCAAACTCCTGCAAATTTCAATGCTGGGGCATCAACAAGTGTCAGTGTGCGAACGATTCAACGAAACATCAACGATATGGGCTTTCGTAGCCGAACGCCCACTCGTGTACCCTAGATGACTGCACGACACAAAGCTCTACGCTTCCCTTGGGCCCGTCAATACTGATTTTGGTCTGCTGATGACTGGCAACAGGTTGCCTGGTCGAAACAGTCTCGTTTCAAATTGTATCGAGCGGATGGACGTGCACGGTTATTGAGAAAACCTCACGAATCCATTGTCCCTGCATGTCAACAGGGGACTATTCAAGCTGGTGGAAGCTCTGTAATGGTGTGGGGTGTGTGTGGAGTTGATTGGGACCCATGATAAGTCTAGATACGACTCTGACAGGTGACATGTACGTTAACATCCTGTCTGATCACCTGCATCCTTTCATGTATTACTGCAAGGAACTTCCAACGACTTGTCGAGTCCATACCACGTCGTGTTACTGGCCTACGCCGGGGAAGAGGAGGTCGGACGCAATATCAGGATGTATCCCATGACTTTCGTCGCATCAGTGTACTTACGCACACACATACAGACATATATACACCCATTTTCATAATATATGTATGTTTAAGCAAATACGAATTGTTCGTACTTCTGGTACTGGCAATACCTATCAATTTTTTGTTGGTTTTAAAAGATTGATAGCTGGAGTTACATTTTAAATTTATCGAAGCTTTGTCTCTCTTCCGGCCAATTTGCAATCGTCACCGTTAATTCTATTTTGGTAAAGGGTGAAGTGGCCTGAATAGTAGGCATACAGAATAAAAATTTTATATTTCTTTGGTGACTTAATCAGTTGCTTTTTTAGCATATAGTGCCATCTGTAGAAATTACTTTTTCTCAAAAAATATTTGTTTCTTATCTTTGAATGGTTAATAAGCCAAGCATTGCCCTAGAGGAATGTACGGGAACCGCCTAAACATCACACTCAGGCTTATCAGCAGAACCGACAGAAAGGCTCCTGACTGGTTTCACTCGAAATAAATGCATGAATAATAATCCAATCGACGTGTAAAGCTACAGCCGACTGGATCGACTACTTTCATTCGCTTGTTACAGAAGACTAATTTAACTCAAAAGAATGAGTCAATGATTCAGCCGACACCTGTAGCTAACACAGGAGACACGAGAGAACAGAACAGAAAAAAATAGAATCTATAGTTAAGAAATGAGATGTATAGGAGACACCAGAAGAATAGACAGGATTTGGTGTGGACGGACGTCACATGACAAACCTTCACGTACATCGTTGAATAGTTCGCTCAGTTTTTTACTGCAGAGGACAGCCAGCCCTTTGAATGAACACGCTGAGCTACCGTATCGGCAAGGGACAGGATGGCGGATCATCATCTACGGCATCCAGGAATAGCTAACGTGGCGCTGAAAGGGGCACTAGAGGAGAAAAATAGTACTCTGGACTATGGAAAACAGACTTTACAATATACTGGGATTAATATGCTGAGATGAAAATATTAGGGAACGAAAAATTGGTCCAGGTAGGCTGTATTCCTTTTGTTATCTATGCGATTGGCCAATTTCAACCTTTGGTCATTTTCAAGCACGTATATTGAGCTTCCAGCTTCATTCTTCATTATAATATATCGCTGGTACATGTGGACAGGAATACACCATACATTCGAGCATATGTGGCACAAAAACAATACACTATCGTACATGGTTACGTACATCAGCCGATGCAGACAGGCATCTTTCTGTTTGTGTAGGCTAATAGATATAACCATGTACAACAGCGTATGTTTCTGTGGCACATACGCACAGCAGTAAGGTGTATTCCAGTCCACATGAACCACTACTATATTATAATGTAAAATGAAACTGGAAGATTAAGGTTAAGATATGTGCTTGAAAATGATCAAGGGCTGAAACTGGCCAATCCCATAGCTAATTAAAAAAGTCAGCCTATCTGGACCATGTTTTCATTTTCAAAGTAGGTTGAGGCTGTGGACCCCCATAAAAACAAAACTGAAAATATTAGAGTAAACCAGGAAAAAATGAAGAAAGAATCAAGTCAATCAAACACTGATGAAAAAAATCCACAATTTTGCGGTATGCGACGCCTTCCCGTTGTGCTGTTCTGGCAGACTGACAGTCTCCACGAAACACTGCCGACTTGCTTGTAGCTGGCTAGCGCCAGCAGTGCACGGCTGCTCCGCAGCAAAAACCTTTTGCCTCAGCGATACTCTTGCCTAACCATTCGTTTCGAGCCGACCTCATCCAAATCGTGGAGGCGTAGCAGCCAGGCCCTTGACTTTTACCCTCTGCGAATGTTAACGGTGAACTCTTCTTCATTGGGATCGTACTTCAGGGCAAAATCCTGCGCCTACGTGTTCCCTACAAGAGGCAGTAAGCAGAATCACTGTCACAAACACTGTGTCTCCCGGGCGAATCGTCGACTTTACTCTGAAAACACACACACACACACACACACACACACACACACACACACACACACACACACAAAGAAAAAAGAAACTTCACCACGAACTAGACTTTGATGTTTTTGTGTATGGGACATATCACCATCATCATCGTTTTCCAACTCCAGTTTCCTGAGTGTGGTGTACAAGTGCTCTCTATCCCCTTCTGTCTTCATACATCATCTGTTCCACGACAAGTTTCCATTTTTGTCCCTTCCTTTCCACATCTGATGTTATAGTCTCTATCCAGCGTTTCCTTGGTCTTGCCCGTGATCTTCTTACGAGTTTCAGGTTGAAATACCTTTTGGCAGGTCTTTCGCTGTCTTTCTCGTTAAGTGCCCATACCACTGAAGCCTGCGTTTCTTTATGATTTAACAGGAACCTCGATACCTCCTACATTCCTATTCACCTTAATTTTATCCTTTCTAGTTGTTTGGTTCACAGTTCTAATGAATCTCATTTCTGTTGCCTGAACTTTCCTGAGGTTTTGGTTAGTAGGGTACATGTTTCTAAACCATATGTTAGGACTGGTACGAAATAGGTGTGGTGCATGGTCACTTTTGCTTGTCGTGGCATTTTATCATCCCGGAGAAGACTTCTGATTTTTCTGTGTCCTGCCGAGTATTTCCTGCTTAATGGAGTTGTATTTTCGAGATCGTTCTTCTTAGGTACTTGAAATGGAAAACAGTTTCTAAATCGACTCCTTCTAGAAATATATTTGAGGTTATTTTTCCTACTGATCTGAATTTGTTCTTCCAATCGTTAAGTTTCTTCTGTGCTTCAGCTTCTGTCTCTCCCCAAACTATCAAATCATCCGCAAAAAACCAGGGGATTTGGTTCACTATTTATTTTCTTGATAAATTTTATGATTTTGTCCATTACTATTAAAATAAGTGTGGTGATAGGGCACTTCCTTGTTGGACATTTATTGACTCTCTGGACACAGCTGTAACGCTTTTGGTACAGCATCTTGACTTTATCCATTAGGTACTCTGTCACCTTTAGCTCTTCCAAGCATTCCAGTATTTTGCTTCAAAGACTATTGTCATACGTTTTTTAAATGTCGACAAATACAATCACAAGATTTCCTCCGTATTGCCAGTACTTTTCTGTATGCATTCTTACTGCAAAAACCGAGATCCATAGTACCTTGAACTCTGCTGAATCCATGTTGTTCTTCCTCAAGCGAATGTTCTGTTATCTTTCTAAGTCTCATTTCTATTATCTTTTCTAACAGCTTCATGTCTGTGACAGCAACGTGATGCCTCTGTAATTTCCACATTTTTATCGACTGCTCTTTCTGAACACAGCGATGACGACTCCTTTACTACAATCTCCTGCGATTTTGTTTTCTTTCCGAATCACTGATAACACTCTGTATAGCCAGTTTAAGCCTAATATTCCAGCTGCCTTTATCATGTCTGAACTGAGATCTTCAGAGCCTGAATATTTTCCATTTCGCAAGCTCTTCAATGCTGTTTCTACCTCACGCCTTGTTAATGGGTGTCCGTTGGTTTGGACTTCATTAATTACTCAACAATCGTCGGTGGTTGTGTTGTCCCCATCTCTCCATTTAGCAACATGTTGCAGTACTTTTCCTTTTCATCCTCGATCCCTTCCTCTTTTCGTACTAAGTTACCATCATCTTTTTTCAGCGCAAGAGTATTTACATTTTCATTCCGTTTACTCTTTAGTATTTTGTACAGTAAATTCCTACTTCCGTGACAACCTTCCTCTATCCTTGTAGTGAAGTCTTCCCAGAACTTTTCATTTTCTTCCTGGATCAGTCTTTTTACAGGCATTCCTTTCCCCGGTATTCCTGAGCTAGATAGTCAATTGCTAATTCATTTCCTCTATCACCTGTTTTCTGTTTTTCATGGTCTAATTTTTCTTTTCAGTGAGTTCCTATCTTTTATTGCTGTCTATACCCGATCATTCCACCAAGGTGTTTCCTTCCCAAACTGTCCCAGAATAAAATTAAAAACGGCTCCAATACACGGATTCTAAGCAACGTTTACGGTAGGTTTGCCTTTGGTTCTGAAGAAAATACCGGAACAGAACTCTCTCCCAATTTGGCGTTCCCTCCCCGCTACTACCAGTTAGACTCGTATTGGCTAAAATGTCCCTGAGTCTAGATGAGGTGTTACCAGAACATCGGGCGTCACGGTCTTAGGGATAAGGTGCGTGTCTGGAAGCCTAGGTTGACAAAAAATAAAAACACCTACAGCCGTCCTTATGATTTTATTATGTCGCTACCAGTTTCAACGCTTCATTGCGTCATCTTCAGGCTGTTTTTGATGCGGTACAGGTTGATATGATCCCCATGCATAACCCATCAGTTGCCAGCATTACTGGATACGCAGATAATGTGCCAGCACTCCAACCATCAACTGCCCAGGGCAGGATAATGGAATGTAGCAGAATTAAATCAGGTGATGCTGAGGGAATGAGGCAGTTAAAGTACTAAATAAGTTTTGCTATTTCGGGAGCAAAATAACCGATGATTGTCGAAGAAGAGAGGATGTAAAATGTAGACTGGCAATGGCAAGGAAAGCGTTTCTGAAGAACAGAAATTTGTTAACATCGAGTATGGATTTAGTTCTCAGGAATCCTTTTATGAAAAGTATTTGTATGGAGTGTAACCACGCAAGGGACTGAAACGTGAACGATAAATACACACATCAAAAAAAGTTACGCACCATCTCGGTTCCGAGAGTACCGGAACCTGTACAGAAAATTGGAATAGAGATCAACATAAAATAATTTCCGCCCTTTTTATTGCAATTGAAAACCACACATTACATGTTGTACCACCATACTGCGAGACCTTCAGTGGTCCAGATTGCTGTACACACCGGTCCCTCTAACCCAATACCACGTTCTCTTATATTGATGCATGCCTGTATGTGTCGTGGCATACTATCCACACGTTGGTCCAGATTGACCCACTCCTCAACGGCGATTCGGCGTAGATCCCTCACTGTGGTTGGTGCATCACGTCGTTTATAAACAGCCCTTCTCAATGTATCCCAGGCATGTTCGATAGGGCCCATGACTGGAGAACATGCTGGCCACTCTAATCGAGCGAAGTCGTTAGCCTGAAGGAAGTCATTTACAAGATGTGCACTATGGGGGCGCGAATTGTCGTTCATGAAGACGAATGCCTCGCCAATATGCTACAGATATGGTTGCACTAACGGTCGGAGGATGGCAGCTTCCGGGCCGCAACTGAAAACTATCAATTAATGTGACATGAAGTTACTGGAATCAAATTAATTTATTAGTGCCAATAAAGGAACTAAATATTTATTTCTCACGATTCGTTCGTTAGGTCTAAGTATTCAGTTTAAAATCCTATCTCGGCAACATATTTTGGACGCCAAATGTTTTGGGTAAAGTGTATGTACACTTAACGTGGACGTTTACAGAAAATATTTTTTTTAATGAGGTTGCGCCACGAAGTCCTCTCCTGTGACAGCCTCTTCATCTCGGAGTAGCACTTCTAACCTACGTCCTCAATTATTTGTTGGATATATTCGTATCTCTCTCCTCCTCTTCAGTTTTTACTCTCTACAGCTCCTCGCAGTACCATGGAAGTTACTCTATGATGTCTCAACTATCATCAGGTGTCTTCTTCTTTTCAGCGTTTCTGACGTATTTCCTTCCCTGTCAATTCTGCGAGGAAATTCATTTCTCATCTTATCAGTTCGTCTAATTTTCAACATCCTTCTATAAATTCACACCTCAAACGCTTCGATTCTCTTCTTTTCTAATTTTTTCCCAAAATTTCGAACATCTTATACTACTGTATTTCGCCGAGCGCTTTTTCCAGGTCGACAAATCCTGTGGGTGTTTCTCTATCGCTCTCTAATTCTAAACATTTAGATGAATAAAATTATTTTCGTGTCCTGCACTATCCATATAATTTGTATTCATTCTTTTATAGTAGTTGTTTATTCTCAGCATCTGGGAGTTCCGCTATAATGTGCCATAACTCTTTTGGTTATTTCTCTTACCAATATACGAATAATGAAGTACCAGAAATGACTGCAAACGCTAGTAATGTGAGCTTTGTTGAGGTTGTGCACAATGCGTTCAAGACGTCAAGCGTTTAAGAGTTGGATGTAAAAGGAAATAAAAGGGAATCTTTTCATGAAAAGATTGTTCCTTTGCTTTCAGAAGATGGTAATTAATTTTAATTGGTTGTTCCGACAAGAGAAAGAAAGACTCGTTAGAAGTTTAAAGGCACTAGCACTAAAAGGTTTCTGATTCAAAGCAGCAGTCAGTCGCTGTGAAAGAGAGGAAATCCTCGAGCTTGCAAAACGTCTCTGCTCAGACGTCAGCGGCGACTAAACGTTGTTCCCAGCACGCGGCAACGCGGTTGTACGATTCCATATGGCTACCGTGTCTGACGTAATTCAGTAGCACAAGCTTATCCGAAGTTACGTCCTGTTTTACTAACAATTTTACATGTTTGTACTGATACGTAAGAGGAGTCACCTTCTCCTGATCTTGGCCACTCAGGGGGACATGTTATCCTGATAAATAGAGGCGGCCAGTGCTAGATGCTACATGAAAATCTAATAGAAGATATACCCTGTATTCTGTAAGTTAAGTTATGAAAACATTTCTTATTATATCACTGCATACTCGCACGACCACGTCTTCCTAGACGGAATATGTGCCATGATGAAGCCATCAGGCAACACCTGAAAGTAATTTACCGTGCATACCCATCGGCGTCTGCAAAAAACTATCCAATAGGAGTCAAAATTCAAAAAGTATCTACATTTTCAGCTTTGGTCTGTTGAGAAAGTGTCTGACTCCAACAAACAAATTTCACAACAAATACAAAAGTTACTGATCTTAAATGTTTGAAACTTTTCAGTCGATAATTTTGTGAAGGCAGCATACGGGTACACCTTCATGGAAACCATACTTCATTAGCATACCATGACAGTGTTCTCCATACACTACTTCAATAGCTCTACCTTGCAAAACTGAAGTAATCACTTCATGCAATACAAACGCCAAGTCACAGTTGCGATTAAGTTACGTAAAAAGCGAAGGGTGTGGTTCTTAGAAATAGTGATTGACATTGGGCACACATAAGTTACTGCAGCCATGTTTATATTGCGTTACGCGTTGAGGTCGTCCCTTTCTCCACTTCACTAAAGGCTGTACAAGGAAGTGACACAAAAAATATCGGGTACTCTATTTCTGCAATGTCCTGCAGCTGTTCATACACGCCAAGATGCCAAAAAAAAAAAAAAAAAAAAAAAAAAGAGCCAAAAACGCCGTCACTGTAAGAAAACTATATAATTTCCCGTGAACAACCTGACAAACAATATAGCGTTTACTAAGTCCTTCCACTTGGCAATGCTTATCTGCAGTTTAGTAGAACCATGGGCAATCATTTCTATAAATGTACGAAAAATCTTTAACCAATAAATTGTCTGAAATCCAGATTACAGGAGGGGGCAAGGACCCTCTCTTCCAGACTCCTATATCCTATACACACACTGTGTACGTGTCAGCGTGACTTACAACGCATATCTTACCGCTATTTGGCGTGCAGAGTAGTGGTAACTTCCCACCAGACAAGAAGCCGCAACTTCTCAGTAATTAAACAGTCGATCGAGCTGTTAGTATTTTCGTCATCAGCCTGACTATAAGGAGTGTCAGATGTGTGTGTACAGCAGCTTTTTGAATGTAAGAGGTACATTTAATTTTTTGCGCGGCAGAGCCTGTACCAAGCCCACTAACACAAATGTAAATTGTGATACCTCTCAATGCCTTCTGCAGAGCGTAAAGACAACTTTTTTTCCCGTCCCAATGTAGACATACGCCCTGTCATGATTGTTATGTAATAGTTTCTGGAACTGGAGATTACCAACTACGAGTGTGTTCTACAGTACGTGGAAGTAACTGCCACCCTACGAGGACGGATGGTGTAAGCATAGTTATGCGAGGCACAAGTTTTACTGTAGGGCACGTCCCCGCCAAACATGTTCCAACTTGGTCACATAGGTAAACAACGCGCCCAACGTAATGTTTCGCTCGCACATCTCTTATGCTTTTATGGTCCAGGGACAACAAACATGTCGATGCGGGCACTTAGCTGCACTTTTACGTTAAACGTACTTGACATTATTGGGTTATGACCTGCTATGAGCAGGGCTTCCCACTGGGAGACATTTAGGGTTCTTTAGCTGACGAGTTATGAGCGAAGTTATGTCTTCGTGTAGCTGTTTGAAGCTCACGATATTGTGGACAGCACGTAGCATGTAGAACAAAGCATAGGGCCTACTGAATGAGATGTCAGTCAACACCCCCAAATAAAATTAAGCGTCTAACAAAGCTGTTAGATGTAGAGGGGACAGTTGACAGGTGGAGAGAGCACACTGAAATCCTCTATGAGGTCGAACACATGTCTGATGTTATGGAAGAAGAAACAAGAGTCGAAATACATAGAACAGACAGACTGTCCATCCTAGAATCAGAATTTCAAAGACCTTTGGGAGACTTAAGATCAAATAAAACAAAAGGGATAGAAAACATTCCACCAGAATTTGTAAAATTTTGGGGGGAAGTGGCAACAAAACGATTATTCGTGTTAGTATGTAGAATGTATTGAGCTTGGCGATATACCATACGACTTTCGGAAAAACATCATCCACACAATTCTGGAGAATACAACAGCTGACATGTGCGGGAATTATCGTAGAATTAGTTTAACAGCTCATACATCCAAGTTGTTGACAAGAATAATATACAGAAGAATGGAAAAGAAAATTGAGGCTGTCTTAGATGACGATCAGATTGACTTCAGGAAGGGTCAAGGTATCAGAGAGGCGTTTCTGACGATTCGGTTGATCTTGGAAGCAAGACTGAAGGAAACTCAAGACACGTTCATAGGATTTGTCGGCCTCGAAAAAGCGTTCGACAGTGTAAAATAGTGCAAGATGTTACAAATACTGAGAAAAATGGGGGTAAGCTGTACGGAAAGACGGGTAATAATACGTACAATGGCAAACAGGGAATAATAGGAGTGGAAAATCAAATACGAAGTGCGAAGGGATGGGAGGCAAGAACGTGGTCTTTCGCCCCTACTTTTCGACCTATGCATCGAAGAAGCAATGATGGAAATGAGAGAAAAATTTAGCAGTGGAATTAAAATTCAAGGTGGAAGGATATCAATGATAAGATTCGCTGATGACATTGCTATCCTCGGTGAAAGTGGAGAAGAATTACATGATCTGCTGAACGGAATGGACGGTGTAACTAGTACAGAATGTGAACTGAGAGTAAATCTAAGAAAGACGAAAGTAATGAGAAGTAGTGGAAATGAGAACAGCGGGAAACTTCACATCAGGACTGATGGCGACGAAGTAGATGAATTTAAGGAATTCTGCTACCGTAATGCCACTTCCTCGGACGAAAACTGAAAAAAGAAAAAATAGCAACCAATACCCCAAAAATTTCCCCAAAACAAGTTCCAAATTCCATGAAAAGTGAACAAGTAACCAAAGTTCCATTTAACACTATTATTTGGATAATAACCAGTAATTGAAACAAGAACCTTATACTTAGCAATATATCAACTTACAAAAGAAAGACAGAATCTCAGTGAACTCAAACTCATAGTAAATCGCAAAATCGTTATAATTAAAATTAGCAAAGTAGAACCAACGATCTCAAAGAATACTTCGTGTGAGTAGTCTTTGAGAATCGTGAGTAATGGCTAAGGAAAATTTGATCCATTGTCACTACGCTACGAGAGTTAGCCGAAGCTGGTCCGACTTGTTTGAATACTCGTATCTGTAGGCGTGGTTAGATTGTGTTTCGAGGATTGATAATTGCGACCTACTATGACGCAGTGAAACGAAACATTGACTTCAACATCGTTTACAATTCAGATAGAGGACTACCTTATATTAGACCGAAGTGAACTTTTTAATTAGATACCTCGAATACAGCTCTAGTTAGGCATTGAACAGTGATGGACAATTAACTTCATTCGTAATTGCAAATGTACTCTGGAACTTGGCAATAGTTTTAAAGCAGATAATTTATAAATTCCCCCCCTCCCCCACCACCTTGGAAAGCTTCTTCCTCAAGGCCTTGTTAGGAACTGATTGTTACTGTGAAATAAACCACTCTTTCGTGCCAATTTACGCATTTGTGATCCAAATTACAAAACTGTTTGGAGACATAACTGTGATCGTGCTGCGATAATATTTGACTGAAGCGTTCGGCGCATATATAGAAACTCTTTAACGTTAGGAAGCAATCACAATGTTACGACTTATTAGAGATTTGAAATTACAACCAAACTATGGGGAAGTTGGTGTCGGTGGAACTGAATTGAAATTATCATTAATATTTTAATAGCAACTGTTAAACCATCGAATATAAACGAGTTAATTACGACGAGCAGCGTAATATTGGTCACAATTGGTTAACTAAATATCACGCACACGTCGAGTTCAGTTGAGCACTGTTTTTTGTAACGTCGTGTTTACCTAATAACAGTATCATCGCTCTACCGACTATCGCCGAGTTTTAGCCAGAGCCCATCAATACTGATCTGTCAACTACCAACTAGAAAAACCAGTGACGTTACACTACCTAGGCAGAAAAATAACCAGTAACGGACGGAGGAAGGAGGATATCAAAAGCAGACAAGCAAGAGGAGTCTACTAGTATCAAACATAGACCTTAATTTGTGTAAGTCTGGAGCCCAGTATTGTGTGTTGACTGTGCAGAAACTACCGGGAAAGCAGAGAAACGAAACATTTGAGATGTGGTGCTACAGAAGAATCTTGAAAATTGGGTAGACTGGCAAAGTAAGGAATGAGGAGGTGTTCCAGAGATTGGTGGTGGTGGTTGGTTTGGGGAAGGAGACCAGACTGCGTGGTCGTCGGTCTCATCGGATTAGGGAAGGATAGGGAAGGAAGCCGGCCGTGCCCTTTCAGAGGAACCATCCCGGCATTTGCCTGGACTGATTTAGGGAAATCACGCAAAACCAAAATCAGGATGGCCGGACGCGGGATTGAACCGTCGTCCTCCCGAATGCGAGTCCAGTGTCTAACCACTGCGCCACCTCGCTCGGTACCAGAGATTCAGCGAGGAAATGAATATATGGAAAACACTGACAAGAAGAAAGGACAGACCGGTAGGACGTCTGTCAAGAAATCACGGAATAACTTGCATGGTACTATAGGGAGCAGTAGACGGTAAGAACTGTAGAAGAAGGGAGAGAAATTGGAACACATCCAGCAACTGATTTAAGACGTACGTTGCAACTGCTACTCGAGATGGTTGGCAGAGGAGAGGAATTCGTGGCGTGCCGCATCAGTGAGAAGACTTAAAATAAATAAATAAATTAATTAATTAATTAAAAATAAAAAATAATCTCGCCACTTTATTTGTTTAGAAGTGATAGTTAAAATTCTGTGAGTATCCCTCGTTGTTGTTGTTGTTGTTGTTGTTGGGGTCTTCAGTCCAGAGACTGGTTTGATACGCTCTCCATGCTACTCTGTCTGTGCAAGCTGCTTCATCTCCCAGTACGTGCTGCAGCCTACATTCTTCTCAATCTGCTTAATGTATCCATCTCTTGGTCTCCCTCTACGATTTTTACCCTCCACGCTGCCCTCCAATCCTAAATTGGTGATCCCTTGATGCCTCAGAATATGCCCTACCAACCGATCCCTTCTTCTAGTCAAGTTGTATCAGAAATTTCTCTTCTCTCCAATTCTATTCAATACCTCCTCATTAGTTATGTGACCTACCCATCTAATCTTCAGCATTCTTCTGTAGCACCACATTTCGAAAGCTTCTACTCTCTTCTTGTCTAAACTATTTATCGTCCACGTATCACTTCCGTACATGGCTACACTCCATACAAATACTTTCAGAAACGACTTCCTGACACTGAAATCAATACTCGACGGTAACAAATATCTCTTCTTCAGAAACGCTTTCCTTGCCGCTGCCAGCCTACATTTTATATCCTCTCTACTCAGACCATCATCAGTTATTTTGCTCCCCAAATAGCAAAACTCATTTACTACTTTAAGCGTCTCATTTCCTAATCTAATTCCTGCAGCATCACCCGATTTAATTCGACTACATTCCATTATGCTCCTTGTGCTTTTGTTGATGTTCATCTTATATCCTCCTTTAAAGACACTGTCCATTCCGTTCAGCTATTCTTCCAGGTCCTTTGCTGCCTCTGACAGAATTACAATGTCATCGGCGAACCTCAACCTTATTTCTTCTCCATGGATTTTAATTCCTACTCCGAATTTTTCTTTTGTTTCCTTTACTGCTTGCTCAATATACGGATTGAATAACATCGGGGATAGGCTACAACCCTGTGTCACGCCCTTACCAACCACTGCTTCCCTTTCATGCCCCTCGACTCTTACAACTGCCTTCTGGTTTCTGTACAAATTGTAAATAGCCTTTCGCTCCCTGTATTTTACCCCTGCCACCTTTAGAATTTGAAAGAGAGTATTCCAGTCAACATTGTCAAAAGCTTTCTCTAAGTCTACAAATGCTAGAAACGTATGTTTGCCTTTCTTAATATATTTTGTAAGATAATTCGTGGGGTCAGTATTGCCTCCTGTGTTCCAACATTTCTACGGAATCCAATCTGATCTTCCCCGAGGTCGGCTTCTACCAGTTTTTCCATTCGTCTATACAGAATTCATGTTAGAATTTTGCAGCCGTGGCTTATTGAACTGATAGTTCGGTAATTTTCACATTTGTCAACACCTGCTTTCTTTGAGATTGGAATTATTATATTCTTCTCGAAGTCTGAAGGTATTTCGCCTGTCTCATACATCGCGCTCACTAGATGGTAGAGTTATCCCTCCGTAGATGTACCGGGTGTTCAAAAAGTCAGTATAAATTTGAAAACTTAATAAACCACGGAATAATGTAGTTAGAGAGGTAAAAATTGACACACATGCTTGGAATGACATGGGGTTTTATTAGAACAACAAAAAAAACACCCCATATTGCTAGACGCGTGAAAGATCTCTTGCGCGCGTCGTTTGGTGATGATCTTGTGCTCAGCCGCCACTTTCGTCATGCTTGGCCTCCCAGGTCCCCAGACCTCAGTCCGTGCGATTATTGGCTTTGGGGTTACCTGAAGTCGCAAGTGTATCGTGATCGACCGACATCTCTAGGGATGCTGAAAGACAGCATCCGACGCCAATGCCTCACCATAACTCCGGACATGCTTTAAAGTGCTGTTCAGAACATTATTCCCCGGCTACAGCGATTGTTGAGGAATGATGGTGGACATATTGAGCATTTCCTGTAAAGAACATCATCTTTGCTTTGTCTTACTTTGTTATGTTAATTATTGCTATTCTGATCAGATGAAGCGCCATCTGTCGGACATTGTTTGAACGTTTGTATTTTTTTGGTTCTAATAAAACCGCATGTCATTTCAATCATGTGCGTCAATTTGTACCTCTCTATCTACATTATTCCGTGATTTATTCAGTTTTCAAATTTATACTGACTTTTCGATGACCCGGTATATCCAAGTCCCGTGGCGCCGGGCCGCCTCTGCTGCAGTGGATAGGCGGCCGCTGGCTGGGGCGCCTGCAGCTGGACTTTCGCCGCGGCCTTGGCACGCTGACCGCGGCCTCTCTTGGCTGCTGCAGTAACTGCTACAGCCGCTGCTCATCCGGCATGATTCACGCGCCGCTCCTCACAGCCGTAGCCGTAAGGCAAACCGTTTTACGGCTCCGCGTCTCAAACTGACTGCGACTGTGCTGCAAGGCTCGGCAGATTTGCGAGAGAAGAGGGCAGGTTTTCACTCTGTGCCCTTTCCACGAGACTAAAATGTCGTGGGAAAATAGACGCCACTCCCGATACTCTTTTGCGAGGGGAACCCGCTGTAGGCACACCGCGTTTGGCCGGGGCAGGGTACTCTTTCTTCCGACAGTAGTTATCTTTGGGTTACCGCTCGGCTAACGCCAACTATGTCCTGAAAATGGTCTCTTGCAACCAGAGTGGCGAAATAAGTATCCCAAGTCCTCGCACGACGACATCAGACTACAATTCTGGCATTCTACAGTGTGGTGATAAGATAGGGATAGCGATATGCACATACACAGATGTATACATATGCAGATATATAGTGTCGCGTATACAAGGTACACTACTGTCCATTAAAATTGCTACACCAAGAAGAAATGCAGATGATAAACGGGTATTCATTGGACAAATATATTATACTAGAACTCTCATGTGATTACATTTTCACGCAATTTGGGTGCATAGATCCTGGGAAATCAGTACCCAGAACAACCAACTCTGGCCGTAATAACGGCCTTGATACGCCTGGGCATTGAGTCAAACAGAGCTGCCCATGCAGCTTCAACACGATACCACAGTTCATTAAGAGTAGTGAGGCGTGTTGTGACGAGCCAGTTGCTCGGACACCATTGACCAGACGTTTTCAGTTGGTGAGAGATCTGGAGGATGTGCTGGCCAGGGCAGCAGTCGAACATTTTCTGTATCCAGAAAGGCCGGTACAGGACCTGCAACATGCAGTTGTGCATTATTCTCCTGAAACGTACGGTTGCGCAGGGATCTAATGAAGGGTAGAGCCACAGGTCGTAACACATCTGAAATGTAACTTCCACTGTTCAAAGTGCCATCAATGCGAACAAGAGGTGACGGAGACGTGTAACAAATGGCACCCCATACCATCACGCCGGGTGGTACGGCAGTATGGCGATGACGAAATGACTCTGAGCACTATGGGACTCAACTGCTGTGGTCATCAGTCCCCTAGAACTTAGAACTACTTAAACCTAACTAACCTAAGGACATCACACACGTCCATGCCCGAGGCAGGATTCGAACCTGCGACCGTAGCAGCGATGACGAATACACGCTTCCAATGTGCGTTCACCGCGATCGAACCAAACAAGTATGCGACCATGATGATGCTGCAAACAGAACCTGGATTCATCCGAAAACATGAAGTTTTGCCATTCGTGCAACCTGGTTCGTCGAGTACACCATCGCAGGCGCTCCTGTCTGTGATGCAGCGTCAAGGGTAACCGCAGCCATGGTCTCCGAGCTGATAGTCCATTCTGCTGCAAACGTCGTCGAACTGTTCGTGCAGATGGTTGTCGTCTTGCAAGCGTCTCCATCTGTTGACTCAGGGATCGAGACGTGGCTGCACGATCCGTTACAGCTATGCGGATAAGATGCCTGTCATCTCGACTGCTTGTGATGCGCGGCCGTTGGGATCGAGCACGGCGTTCCGTATTACCCTTTTGAACCTACCGATTCCATATTCTGCTAACAGTCATTGGATCTCAACCAACGCGAGCAGCAATGTCGCGATACGATAAACCGCAATCGCGATAGGCTACAATCCGACCTTTATCAAAGTCGGAAACGTGATGGTACGCATTTCTCCTCCTTACACGAGGCATCACAGCAACGTTTCACCAGGCAACGCCGGTCAACTGCTGTTTGTGTATGGTTGGAAACTTTCCTCATGTCAGCA
This sequence comes from Schistocerca americana, assembly GCF_021461395.2. Taxonomy (NCBI): domain Eukaryota; kingdom Metazoa; phylum Arthropoda; class Insecta; order Orthoptera; family Acrididae; genus Schistocerca; species Schistocerca americana. Next base: position 107,879,635 of record NC_060126.1, read on the forward strand.
CGTTGAAGGTGTCGCCACCGGCGCCAACCTTGTGTGAATGCTCTGAAAAGCTAATCATTTGCATATCACAGCATCTTCTTTCTGTCGGTTAAATTTCGCGTTCTGTAGCACGCCATCTTCGTGGTGTAGCAATTTTAATGGCCAGTAGTGTATCTCAATACCTGTAATTTGTAAGTTGCAGCGAGTTTTAAGCAATTCTTAATTCATTGCCATTCCTAGCGTGTAAGGCCTTCTGTCCAGATCAGAGTGGCTTGCTTTAAAACATTATGTGTTGTATCTGTATTTAATGGTGATTTTCTAAATTGTAACTCAAAACACTATTATTTACTCTGTTGTTTATTAATAACATGTCGCATTTTTTATTTATTGTTGAGGCTGAAATTACTGGTTTAAAATAAATTGTGTGTAATTGTAAAAGGCAACGAATAGTAACTGATTACGGCCCCGTCCACAGTCATAACCGAATCCTGCCTTTCCTTGACTACCACCAGGTCTCAGAGCTAGACGCATGAAACATTTCATTTCGAAATTCGTTAGGGAATTCAATATCCCGCGACGCACAATGTCAAGTGTGTGCCGAAAATACCACATTTCAAGCATTACCTCTCATCACGAACAAAGCTGTGGTCGACGGCCTTCACTTAACGACCGAGAGCAGGACCTCGTGAAATAAAAGCAGAAATCTATGTGGGAGGCACGACGAGCGTATCCGTTAGGAAAGTGCAGCGAAATCTGGCGTTACTGGGCTATGGAAGCAGACGACCGACGCGAGTGCCTTTGCTAACAGCACGACATCGCCTGCAGTACCTTTCCTGGACTCGTGACCATATCGGTTAGAGCCTGACGAGTGGAAAACTGTGGCCTGGTCAGATCACTCCCAATTTCTGATGGTAATAGCTGACGGTAAGTTTCGAGTGTGTCGCAGATTCCAAGAACCCATAGGCCCACGTTGTCAACAAGGCACTGTGCAAGGTGGTCGTTGCTCCATAATGGTGCGGGCTGTGTTTACATGGAATGGACTAGGACCTCTGGATGTTCGGCCACTTGGAGACCATTTGCAGCCATTCACTGATCTCATGTTCCCAAACAACGATGGACTTCTTAAGGATGGCTGCGCTCCACGTCACCGATCCACAATTGTTTGCGGTTGGTCTGAAAAACATTCTGGACAGTTCGAGGGTATGGTTTGGCCTTTCAGATCGCCCGACATGAAGCCCATCGAATATTTATGGAACATAATAGAGAGATCAGATCGTGCACAAAATCTCGCACCGCCAACATTTTCGTAACTATGGACGGCTGTAGAGGCAGCATGGCTCAATATTTCTGCAGGGGACTTCCAAAGACTTCCCGAGTCCATGCCACGTCGAGCTGCTGCACTACGCCCGACAAAAGGTGGTCCGACACGGTATTAGGAGGTATTCCATGACTTTTGTCACTTCGTTGTGCGAGTACTGAAGTATACTTTTGTCTCTCAAATGCATCTTGTGTCAGCAACATTGGTAATGGTGGTGTTTAGGCTCGTGTACTTGAAATAACTACAAAATAAAAACAACAAACGTGCTTGAATTCGACTGGTTAAAGAGCAGATGTCAGCACGGGTGAACAGCGACGAAATTCTGGTAGACTACTGCAGATTCTGTTCCAACACTTTGACATCATAACAATTCACGGGACGTAACAGAGCTCAAGATGCTATACGATAAGAAGTTGCACTAGTTCATGTGGCTTTTTTAATTTTTTAAAGGCAAGTAGAGATTTTTATTCCTCGTCTCTATATTATCCAAATCGCGTCCCAGAGTCCACAACTGCTACGTTTGTTCCACATGTTTGTGATTCCAACTATTCGGGAAATTCCTTATATTCGACTTTCGGACAGCGAACATTTCGCTTCGTGCATATTAAATTTGCTATTTCCACGATTAGCTCCACTTTATAATCTCTCAGCATCTTCCGTACTTGCACAGCTGTGCTTTAAATGAAAGGAGTCTCTTCAGGATGAATGCACACTGATCTAAGAGCAAATGCAGAACGCAGTCTTTATTACTCTTATACAGGGAGGGGAGGAGAGCTGTATGCCCACATCGTACCGTTCCACCGGCCGACGACGGAGCCCGCGTCTTCCTGCATCAATAACCTCCCCATCATCCGCGTACTGCTTCCTGCGGAGTGCATTACTCATTGGGCCAAACCGACGGAAGTCAGAAGTTGGGAGATCGGGGCTGTAGGGTGGCTGAGGAAGAACAGTCCTCTCGGGTGTGCAGACTTATTTGAGGTCTTCGATTGACATGTCTCGACGAAAGTGAAGTTCGTTTGAATTTTTATGGCGACTAACGCGCTGAAGTCGTTTCTTCAATTTCCTCAGGGTAGCACAGTAGACGTCAGAGTTGATCGTTGCACCATGAGGGAGAATGTCTAACAGAATAACCCTTCAGAGTACCACAAGACCGTCGCAATTTTACCGGCTGATGTTCCAACTTTCAACGTTTCCTTAGGATAGACGGTGCGGTGGCACTCCGTGGATTGCTGTTTTGTTTCCGGTGTGAAGTGATGAACCCATGTTTCAACGCCTGTGACTATGTTCGACGAAAAATTTTCACAATCAGCTTCGTAACGCTCAAGGAGTTCCGCACAGATTGTCCGTCACTGCCCTTTATGGTCTTCTGTTAGGTGGCTAAGAACGAGGCAGAGCACACACGTTTGAGTACTCCAACTGGAGGGCGAGTGTGTCATCGCTACCACCAAAGACGTCCAATTGAGCAGTGAGGTGTCTGATTGTGAGTCAGAGTGTCCGCGCGTTCCGGCATTGCAGGAGTTAACAATTGTGTGCGGCCAGCCGGCAAGCGGGAGACTGGACAGGTTTGCGCGGCTTTGCGGTCGTGATAGACGCCTCGCCCAGCGACTCACCATGCTTTTCTTCACTGCCATGTCTCCGCAGACATCCTACAAGCGTCTATGAATGCCTGCGATACTCTGGTTTTACGCCGAAGACAGCTCTGTGCTTGGAACCCACCTCCTGCCATTTTGAAGGCTATCTATAGCGCCGCCACCTATGGGAACTTCATGAAATCACAGTGGTCGAAGCGGGAATACTCCACGAAGTCCCACAACAATAGTGTACACGGCACGCGTGCTTACACCACTCGTTGGCCCGGTGGTTCAGGACCTGCAGGCTCGTTGGCGGTAATATGGTACTTTCCGAAAGCTAAAAACAGAGAGGGTACCATTACAATTCACTGACTACGTTACGAAGAAAATCACGAGCTATTACTATTAATAGATACACATCCTTCTAGTATAGCTTAACGCGCTAATCGCAGGACTGAGAGGTGAGCATCCTCGAGGCGAATTAACGGCCGTTAGTCTGTTGCGCCAGCCAGCCGGAGTGTGGCTTTTAGACGGTTTTCCTCGCTCGTTCAGACAAATGATGGGCTGCCCCCTCAGTCAGAAATATGATACACGAACGTTAAAATACAGGCTAAACATAATGTCATTATTACAAAATAATACTTCTAAATAGCTATGCTACATACATCTATGCAATTTGTTGCAAATGTTAGTTAACACATGAACTTTTTAAAACACACTTCTATACTTCACGTTGCACTTTCGTTACAGGTACTGTGTTGAGTATATAAGGCATGTATCAGAGTGCTGATTTCTTTGGTGAGTGTATGATTGGTTGCGTCAGTGCTACTCAGCACAGAAAACTACCGGAAAGAAGTAGTCATCATCACACAGACAACAAAAAAGATGGGTACAATCCAGTCACAAAATTAAGAAAAATTAAACAACAAATACCGTCAATAAACACGACAAATACCACACAAACAAGCACACACAGCAACAGAACAACAGCTAGACAAACAAGAGATGAGAATAAGAAAGAAGATTCAAGATGGTACAGAATGACCTACAAGCACTAAGTCACACAAAGAATAACAAACATTTTCAAAAGTCAAGGCACAAACACAGCATTCAAAACAAACAGTTAAATCCAAAAGTACATTCCAGCAATAACAAACGACACAGACACAAAGGATCATACCATCTACAATTCAAAACAAGTCATGGAAGATATGTAGGACAAACCAGCAGACACGCTGTACAAAGAACATATCAGAGCATGGAAATATGGGACACGCCGCTCAACTTTTGCAGAAATAATGAAATGCTGCTCCTAACCTTACCATATACATAAAACGAAGGCTGAAAACAAGCCACTACTAAACAACTAAGTGAATACGACTAACCATTCTGTTTACACTGATTCCTCATATAATAGTAATCCTAATGGGTGTCACAAATCCCATTTATCTCACTTGGATCTAAATGAAAAATGAAAAAGAAGTAATAACAACATCAACAACAACAATAACAATAATAATAACAAAGAGTAAAAAGCAATAACACATATGTAAAAATAAATAATAAAATAAAACACACACACGCAGCGCATGCATCAGAAACCTGAGAAAGTTGGCATCACTTACAGAAACGAATGACGTTATTGACACTGAAAACGGCAGTTATAATGCTATGTTTCGAACACGAGGAAGACAACAAACTTTCAATCGGTTTGTCACATGAGAGAAATCTATCTGGCTTACAAATAACGAATTAGACACTGATCATGGAAATTTATGGTAAATTCCTGTTAGACCAAACTGCTGAGGTCATCGGTCCGTAGGCTTACACACTACTTAATGTAAATTTAACTTAAGCTAAGGACAACACACACACCCATGCCCGAGGGAGGACTCGAACATCCGACGGGGAGAACCGCGCGAACCGTGACAAGGCACCCTAGACCGCGGGGTACATCGCGCGGCTGATTTATAAGTACTATTCCATTTTATTATCAAAACTTCAATTAACTGTTTCAAATCTAAAACCTGTACGTGCAAATTATGACTGATATGCGCGCGCAAACGGTCGCAGGTTCGAATCCTGCCTTGGGCATGGATGTGTGTGATGTCCTTACGTTAGTTAGGTTTAAGTAGTTCTAAGTTCTAGGGACTGATGACCTGAGATGTTAATCCCTTAGTGCTCAGAGCCATTTGAGCTAAAACTTCTATCAACCTTTGGGTGAAGGGACACCCTTCGCGGAGAACTGAAATAACAATAAAGAGAAAAAACAAAAACAAAAAAAGATCGTGTAAGAACACTTCGGATCTTCGAGCAGCCACCGACGTTGCCTGGGATGACTGAGAAACGTGTCGTTGCGGTTAAACGACCTTGTTCTGTTTTGGGCTCTAGTGGACTTCGATTCGGGACAGATAGGCTACGAACTAATTTAAATGTTGCACTATGACTTATTTCAAGTATGAACATATCATAGCATCCTTTTAGTTCTGCGTCGAATAATTCAAAAGTATTTGAGTGCCCCATTGAATCTAGTCTTAGGACGTCATGACTCTTCTGATTCAAAAATGTATCTACGAGAACTTTTGACCGACGTATTACTTGACAAAAGCAGTGGGTCGCTTGTGCGCTGTTTCTCCCAAGTAACGCAAGTGAAATGGTTTCGACCAACTCCGTCATATGACTGCGAATAGGACAGTCGGAGAGCGCAGTATATTACATACAACTGCAGAGTGATATGCTTCATCCGATGTTTCACTATTCACTGCCAGTCGAGATGAAAATATGACACTTCACTTTGCTATACGTATTGTACTGTTATTTCTGTGGCTAGTGTTACTAGATGCATGTTATTGTTAAGTATGTCATACTGAACAACTTCCTGCTCCATTATCACGCAAATGCTTCGTTCCACCGTGGGATAAAATAAGAACCACGAGCTAAATAACACAAGTAAGTCTGCAGTAATAGGTTAATTACCAATGTCACAGACGCCCTTGTGTGGATCAATCACAAACGGCTACGACACGAATTAGCCAAATTGAAACTGACAATGTAAACCAATATCTTAGCACACGTGTGCTTTATGAGTGGACGGTGCAGTACTCGCGTAATTGTTTTCTGGTTTATACAGTGTTACTTGGTGCGGCGAACTGCTTTCTTGGGCGGAATTCAGGGCGGCCGTAAAAGGCGGGTTATCTTGCGTGCCGTGCCCGCGACCCAGCAAGGACGCGCGTGTTTGTGGAGGCGCTATGTGTATATACGAGCCGGCACGGCTGCGTTGCAGCTTACGCGTCATTTCTGCTGCCGCCCACAAGAACTGCCCCAGGGCTGATGAGTTCCTCAGGCGCTCTGAAGCCAGCTGAGAGAGATTCACAGGGACAAAGGCCGCCATACATAAGTGCTATCTCTCTCTCTCTCTCTCTCTCTCTCTCTCTCTCTCTCTCTCTCTCTCTCTCTCTCTCTCTCTCTTTAATAAAGCGAACCATATCGTGGTCATACAAAACACAACCTCTGGAGCAGATGATATTTTGTCAAATGCAAACGAAGTTTGTTAAAAACACATTTTGTCTTTTTAAAAATACATTCTGTCTGCAAAAAATTTCTTTTTTCTTCTATTTACGAATATTTTTAATTTATTTTTATTGCTCACGTGGACGTACAATATTGTGAAGATGGATTTGTACTGCTCTACCACGATATTATTGCACTTGGTCTGCCGTGTCCGTTATCGGAAACGAGTACATTGGTGACTGAGGAAAACACACCGCACTGTGAATGACTTCAAGACAGTCATATACTTTCAAGTGGTTCAGAGTGTACTCGTGAAATACCACGACAAAAACTCACGATAAGCCGACGGAAGTGCCCTCGCTCTCAGGTGCAATAATACTGTTCTCGACTAGTACATGCCAGCTTTCTTGTATGACTTTCTATGACTTTACAGCGTCTCATCTGTAAAGTAGGCGGAAGAATTTGTTTTGTTTACACACACACACACACACACACACACACACACACACACACAAGATTTCAAAAGTCCAGATTTAATTCGCAGACACGTAGTAAGAGTTTCCTACCACAGAAAAATTATTATAGCAACCAAGGAACTTAAAGCTTCCTGTCAATATATACGAGGTCGGACGACTTTCCACTCACTCACTTTAAATTAGCTACTTGCTATTTCTTCACCTTGTAACTATTTGGTCATTACCTCTTCTCCCCAATAGATATACGTGTTCCTGTACTCCCACTTCGCCTCAGAAGTGTTCGCAAAGTCTCTCGGCGCTCGGCGCGAATTCTCCTTATCATTTATGCTACCCAACCCACGTCCTTTAACCATTGCACTGGTCCTAATTTTGGAACAAAAGAAAAATGACATGGTGTATCCTGATTTGGGGGGGGGGGGGGGGGGGGACTTTAAAATTGTCAAGTAGCAGAAGGTGTAATTAGATGAATGACGAACACTAACTTCACTTTTCGAAGGTTTATCAGCACTTGCACATACAAGAGCGCAGAGCGAACTGCCTCCGGCCAGAACACGTACGGTATATATAGAGTTACAGAACATTCCAGCACAATGATTCTTGACATTTGTGGTTACTTCTAGAATGTACTCGAACCGAATATAAAAATTAAAATTTTACAGTTCAGGTGAGTTTTGAACTCACGACCCTCAATGCAAAGGTCTACAATCATAACCACTACACCATGGTGACTGTGCTACTCCGCTTCATCTGCAACAATAATTTCGGAGGGAAAAAAAAGCACCTGCTGAACTGATAAAGCTGACGAGGCAGGCGCGTTAGTATGGTGGTGAAACAACGACCTGTACTTCGGTAGGTGAGGTTTGAATTTTGCAAATTTTCTCTTACAGCCTTCTCAAAGCGGCTGCCTTGCAACGGCGGTTGTCTTGCATTATTCCTTCTATTCGTGCTGGAAGATTCCGTGATGACGAGCGAAGCTTTACACGTCCGCAGCCATAACTGGCGCGGCTGTAGCGATATGAGGCGTGCGAGACACATTACTCGACATACTGCACCACTCACTAGCGAACAAACATTTGTCGGCGGACCCGCATCAATTCTCTGCACTGCTACACGTACGCAGTCCGGTCACATTAACGTGAGCGGCGTCTATGTTCGACCTCAACGTGCGATGAGCACTCACAGACGGCAGGTGGCAGCACTAGCAGTCGTGGGCATACAATGGGTGTCGAGGGGACGCGAAAAGCATTGCAGTGGTCGTCGTAATACGGAAACGCAGCGATTTTATCTGACGTCCAAAAGGGCGTGGTCAATGGCTTTCGGGCCAAAGGTGGAAGCATTTCCGAAACGTCAAGTTTATAAACTGTTCGCGTGACGCCACGGTTGAAGTATGCTGTGCATGGCATAATGGCGTTATCCAAACCGACGCCGAAGCAACTGTGGTGCATCACTGTGTAATGGTATTTGAATTACGTAATCATTACGGCATCTCACCTCAACCTCTCGATACTAGCAATATTCTACTGTGTTCCTGTAAAATACACTCCTGGAAATGGAAAAAAGAACACATTGACACCGGTGTGTCAGACCCACCATACTTGCTCCGGACACTGCGAGAGGGCTGTACAAGCAATGATCACACGCGCGGCACAGCGGACACACCAGGAACCGCGGTGTTGGCCGTCGAATGGCGCTAGCTGCGCAGCATTTGTGCACCGCCGCCGTCAGTGTCAGCCAGTTTGCCGTGGCATACGGATCTCCATCGTAGTCTTTAACACTGGTAGCATGCCGCGACAGCGTGGACGTGAACCGTATGTGCAGTTGACGGACTTTGAGCGAGGGCGTATAGTGGGCATGCGGGAGGCCGGGTGGACGTACCACCGAATTGCTCAACACGTGGGGCGTGAGGTCTCCACAGTACATCGATGTTGCCGCCAGTGGTCGGCGGAAGGTGCACGTGCCCGTCGACCTGGGACCGGACCGCAGCGACGCACGGATGCACGCCAAGACCGTAGGATCCTACGCAGTGCCGTAGGGGACCGCACCGCCACTTCCCAGCAAATTAGGGACACTGTTGCTCCTGGGGTATCGGCGAGGACCATTCGCAACCGTCTCCATGAAGCTGGGCTACGGTCCCGCACACCGTTAGGCCGTCTTCCGCTCACTCCCCAACATCGTGCAGCCCGCCTCCAGTGGTGTCGCGACAGGCGTGAATGGAGGGACGAATGGAGACGTGTCGTCTTCAGCGATGAGAGTCGCTTCTGCCTTAGTGCCAATGATGGTCGTATGCGTGTTTGGCGCCGTGCAGGTGAGCGCCACAATCAGGACTGCATACGATCGAGGCACACAGGGCCAACACCCGGCATCATGGTGTGGGGAGCGATCTCCTACACTGGCCGTACACCACTGGTGATCGTCGAGGGGACACTGAATAGTGCACGGTACATCCAAACCGTCATCGAACCCATCGTTCTACCATTCCTAGACCGGCAAGGGAACTTGCTGTTCCAACAGGACAATGCACGTCCGCATGTATCCCGTGGCACCCAACGTGCTCTAGAAGGTGTAAGTCAACTACCCTGGCCAGCAAGATCTCCGGATCTGTCCCCCATTGAGCATGTTTGGGACTGGATGAAGCGTCGTCTCACGCGGTCTGCACGTCCATCACGAACGCTGGTCCAACTGAGGCGCCAGGTGGAAATGGCATGGCAAGCCGTTCCACAGGACTACATCCAGCATCTCTACGATCGTCTCCATGGGAGAATAGCAGCCTGCATTGCTGCGAAAGGTGGATATACACTGTACTAGTGCCGACATTGTGCATGCTCTGTTGCCTGTGTCTATGTGCCTGTGGTTCTGTCAGTGTGATCATGTGATGTATCTGACCCCAGGAATGTGTCAATAAAATTTCCCCTTCCTGGGACAATGAATTCACGGTGTTCTTATTTCAATTTCCAGGAGTGTAGTTAACATATATCTGTGACGACATTCAGATTTGATTTCATTAATGTAGAGGTACTTCGATACATCGATATGTATATATTGCAATGATATTATTCTTATGTGTAGTCTTTCTTTTGTCACTATGATTTTTGTCGTACTTGTAACTCTGATTTTTGGGCGCGTAAGCGGTTATTAGAGAGTCAAGCTTTGGTCGTCATGGTAAAAAGACGCAAATTGTAGTCAGTTTATGAAATGTGAACTTTAACAGTGAGGAAGATATTTTCAAGTATGTTTTATATTGTGGAGTGATGTTTTGGAAGGAGTTACGTGATATTGCAAAAAAAAAAGTAATAAAAAAGAAGTGTAACTAAAATTCTACATCTACATTTACATTTATACTCCGCAAGCCACCCAACGGTGTGTGGCGGAGGGCACTTTACGTGCCACTGTCATTACCTCCCTTTCCTGTTCCAGTCGCGTATGGTTCGCGGGAAGAACGACTGCCGGAAAGCCTCTGTGCGCGCTCTAATCTCTCTAATTTTACATTCGTGATCTCCTCTGGAGGTATAAGTAGGGGGAAGCAATATATTCGATACCTCATCCAGAAACGCACCCTCTCGAAACCTGGCGAGCAATCTACACCGCGATGCAGAGCGCCTCTCTTGCAGAGTCTGCCACTTGAGTTTATTAAACATCTCCGTAACGCTATCACGGTTACCAAATAACCCTGTGACGAAACGCGCCGCTCTTCTTTGGATCTTCTCTATCTCCTCCGTCAAACCGAAATTCGGAGTGCTGATTACTTTTTTACGTCACTATTGTCCTAACTTGCAAAAATTTAATCTTCAAGAATGGTTTATGAAACACATCTATAAAACTTTTGAATAACACCTAGGCCTCTTTGCATCCGAGCTTGGAATCATCACTACCTAGATTTTCGACGATTGAGCCACGAGTTCACAACGAGACCAGCGTGGGAAACACGAAAAGATGAGTGCCTAGGTTATCCATTATTTCAAGAAATGACTTTATTAACACTTTCATGGATAAAATTCATTTTTTACAGATTTTTAAAATATTAAGGTGATAAAGTTTTCTTTTCAGTCCCATTATTATATTTTCACCACCAAAATATTTTTTAAGTTCTCCATTTTTTCACAACAGGAAGTGGGACACATATGTCCCATGAGCCAACGCGAGATACCTTTTCTGCTGACTGACTGATTTTGTAATTTTATTTTTTTTAGCCATAAACTGGATTTTGTGGAGAATAAAATAACTACAAATTATACATGAATGTAATCTTTTTATTTGTGTAGAGCCAGTGTAAAAAATATTCATTACATTTCAGTTTTCATGATACATGACCAATACTTACAAAACTTTACATTCCATGAAACTTTGGAAAAACATGGTGTGGCACAAAGTGGTACACCACAAGCAGTGCAAACAACTTTTGTTCTCAGAATGAGATTTTCACTCTGCAGCGGAGTGTGCGCTGATATGAAACTTCCTGGCAGATTAAAACTGTGTGCCCGACCGAGACTCGAACTCAGGAACTTTGCCTTTCGCGGGCAAGTGCTCTACCAACTGAGCTACCCAAGCACGACTCACGCTCCATCCCCACAGCGTTACTTCTGCCAGTATCTCGTCTCCTACCTTCCAAACTTAGAAGCTCTTCTGCGAACCTTGCAGAACTAGCACTCCTGCCTTTGCAGTGCAGTCCAGATTTTTTCCTCAGGTTCAGTACAGTCGTCCCTAGATGGCAGCACCGTGCAGAACTGGGTAACATATACCCCACCACTCGAACTGGCGCTCAAAGTTAGTGGGACATATATGACCCATCAACCACGAAAGGGTTAACTGTGCTCTAATGACACCTGCCGCATAATGTAACTTTGTTGTTGCCCGAAAATGCAATATTTAGCAGAGTGAGCAACACTACAATCATAATTAATTTTTGACCTTTGTTGTGGTAGGGTTGTTAGAACTGGCAGCAGATGACAGGTGTGAAAGACAACTGCGGAGAAGTGTACGGACGAATAGATGTGCAACTGGTGAGCATGTGTCCACCCTCCGCCCAGATGAAGAAAGGGGCTAGCAACAGTGTCTCCTCAACGATCGTTGAGCGACCGTTGCTGTGTATGGGCCTCCGCAGAAGGCGCCTGGTTCTTGCACCAATACTGACTGCCGTTCATCGGCGACGAGGACTGGAATTTCAACGACAACACAGCAACTGGACGTCCACTGAGTGGCGGCATGTGGCCTTTTCAGATGAATCACGTTTTATGCTCCATCGGATATATGGCCGTTGGCGTGTGCGGTGTGAAGCGTATAAATACTGCAACAGTCGTCGGAAGGATCCAGGTCGGAGAAAGGGCGTCATGATCTGGGGACTGTTTTCGTCGTATGCCGTCATTCTCGAAGGTACAAATATCAACATAACTATGCATCTATCCTTGGGGACCATGTCCGTTCCTACATGCAGTTTGTGTATCCTCAGCACGATGGCGTCAACCAGCAGGACAATGTAACGTGTCATCCAACGCGCAGAGTACGCGCATTGTTCGAAGAGCATCAGGTTGAGTTTACCGTACTCCTATGGCCACCAAACTCCATGGATTTAAACCGGATTGAGACTCTGTGGGACGACCTAGATCGGGCTGTTGGCACCATGGATCCTCAGCCGAGAAACCTAGAGCAGCTGGTCACAGCAGTGGAGTCGGCATGGCTACACATCCTGTCAGTACCTTCCAGAACTTCACAGTCTCTCTTCGTCAACATCTCGCTACGATCCGTGCTGCAAAACCCGGTTACTCAGGCTTTTGACAGGTGATCACATAGCTGTGACTGAAGAGTCTACAAAATCACTCTAAAGTTTGTCAGCCCCGCTTCGATTTGCGAGACGGGGTTAAAATTACAAATGCGTAGGCCTCCGAGGCCCATGTCAATGTGACACGTTGCTACAGTCCGTTCCTCAGTCGTAGCCAGCATCCTCGCACAACTGGCGGTGTGCGGCGCGCCAGACAAAATAAGGAACGTACTGCTCCATCAATTTAACAGGGAACGGTTACTGAATGACCCGCATTGATTCCCTGCACGGCCAGATTTAAGTCAGTATAAATAATGATCGCCAGTACAATGAAATTTTCACTCTACAGCGCAGTGTGCGCTGATATGAAACTTTCTGGCAGATTAAAACTGTGTGCCGAACCGAGAATCGAACTCGAGACCTTTGCCTTTCGCGGGCAAGTGCTCTACCAACCGAGTTACCCAAGCACGACTCACGCACCGTCCACACAGCTTTAATTCCGCCAGTACCTAGTCTCCTACATTCCAAACTTCACAGAAGCTCTCCTACAGGAAGTCCCACTTTCTCTATTTTCGAAACAATGATTTTATTTTGCCAAAAATAATTTGTTTGCAAAGTTACTGATGACAAACACTTTCGCATTCGAGAATATTCTTTTGTAAAATTGAATAACATTTGAATAACCAATACTATATTTTGGACCCCTGACATTCTGGTTTCTAACAATATAAACTTTTGCTGAGATTAATGTGCTAACTATAAAATTGTTGTAATCAAAAAGTTTGTTTCTCGAACATTCTCGCGAGAAATGCGAGATTATAAATAGCGTCGTTGCGCGCCAATCAAAGGAGTCTGTGTTTAGTTTTTGACATGTGCAGATACTATGCCAAGCAGTCTATGATTAACTTACTATTTGAGATATACTGCATTATTCCACGCTTCTGGAGATGTTTGTCATTTGTCTCAGTTGCGTACAGTAGTTTTGTCATGGACACCTGATCTTCTACATCTCCATCTACACTCCGCTTGCCACCGCACGGTGGGTGACGGAGGTTGTCTTGTGGAGCAGTGTTCCTTCCCCCTTTTCTTCTTCCAGTCTGGAAGAACGACTGTTGGTAAGCGTACATGGGGCTCGAATCTCTCCTATTTTTTCTCCATGGTTTTTTCGCAAGATATACGTAGGAGGAAAGAGTATACCTTCTAGGAAAGTAAGCTCTCAGAACTTTAATAGTAGGACATACTGTGTTGCAGGGCGCCTGTCTTGCAGCGTTGACCACAAGGGTTCGCTGAACATCTCTGTAACGTTTTTGGTTTTACTAAACGAAACTGTAACGAAACGGGTGATCCTTCTTTGGATCGTCTCTATTTCCTTTACTAATCCTATCTGGTATGGATCCCAGACTGACAGGCAATTTTCAAGTATTGGTCGCACGAGTGTTCTGTAATCAACTCCCTTTTCTAATGGACTATCTCATGATAACACTGGTCAACAAATTTTTTCGAACTCTCGGTTACAGGAGATTCTTTTACTTATTCTTAATACTTTTGATCAGCTGATTTCAATCTGAAATCGGTTTTGCTTTCCGTACTCTGGCTTTCATGCAGTTAGAAGTTTTCCATTCGATCCGCATGCGGTTAGATTTATTGCTTACATGTTTATATCACCGACAGGGTCATGATATTACGTATTTTCTTTTTCGGATGTAATGTCACTTCATCATGGTTACGAAACGACTGTCATCCAGGCAGTTTCTGTTACGTTTGTGGACACTACATCATTATTCGCCACAGACGCACTAGAACATCCTATGTGAGGGAAGATTATAAAACATATTTTGGAATTACTCTTGCGGACAAAGGCAAAGCATGAGCCACTCATACAATATATCACAACTATGAGGCGAAAAGGAAGCTAAGGGTTTACCTTTCTATTGCCATATTGTAGTAAGAACCAGTACATCACGTAAGTGATTGCTATTTTCGTATTGTTAATACAAAGGGAACTGATTGGAAAAACATACACAAAAATATCATATCCTAACATACCCAATTTATCAGAAATATCAACGTCATGGAAAGGACTGCACGGGTGTCATTCGTGTCGGAAATGAAAACCTTTCTTGGTAGTAATAAATTTGCTAAGTATGAAAGTCTCATAGATGATACGTTGTCAGCATTTCATGTGCTGGAGTGTAAAACTATTGTCAAACGCCATTTCCTATTCTGTCATCTTGATGACTTGCCTGACAACTTGGGAGACGTCACTGACCAGGAAGGTGAACGGTTCCATCATGACCTCAAGCAGTAGGCGACAAAGCTATGATGACTGACTATTGGAGGAGTACTGAACGAGTTCTCCCTGGAGTAGTCCACAAACGGAAGAACTGGAAAAGAAAAGTTCTGGTTCAACAGCAACTGTTAGTTATAAGTCGCTTTTGCCAATCTGTAAACTTCTTCATGATGGCATGTTTTTCGATTTGTACCACTGAATAGATTGAGACTGTGTTTCTATTTCATTTGTATTTAATTCAATTTAACATGCGTTACCAGCCAAGTTCAAAAGATTTAAATATTTATACACCTTGAAACATCATGGCAGATTAAAACTGTGTGCCGGATCGAGTGTCGCACTCGGGACCTTTGCCTTTCGCGGGCATGTGCTCTGCCAACTGAGCTACCCAAGAACGACTCACAACCCATCCTCACAATTTTACTCCCGCCAGTACCTCGTCTCCTACTTTCCAAACTTTACAGAAGCTCTCCTGCGAAACTTGCAGGACTAGCACTACTGGAAGAAAGGATATTGCGGAGACATGGCTTAGCCATAGCCTGGGGGATGTTTCCAGAATGAAATTTTCACTATGCAGCGGAGGGTGCGCTGATTTTGAAACTTCCTGACAGATTAAAACTGTGTGCCGGACTGAGACTCGAACTTGGGAACTTTGCCTTTCGCGGGCAAGTGCTCTACCGACTGAGTCGTGTTTGGGTAGCTCAGTTCTGAAATCAGCACCCTTAAATTAGGTACGAACAACTGCTGATAGCAATGCAATAAAATTGTTGTTGACCAGTGTATTAAAAAAGGCCAATAAATGTTTCAACCATCACGCAGTAAACCTGAACTTAGACACAGAGCACGAAAAAACGGAGAAAGATGAATGTAACGTATTTTTTAAATTATTTCTTCCTAATAATAGCCGGCCGAGGTGGCCGAGCGGTTATGGCGCAACAGTCTGGAACCGCGCGACCGCTACGGTCGCAGGTTAGAATCCTGTCTCGGGCATGGATGTGTGTGCTGTCCTTAGGTTAGTTAGGTTTAAGTAGTTCTAAGTTCTAGCCGCGCAGGATTAGCCGAGCGGTCTGGGGCGCTGCAGTCATGGACTGTGCGGCTGGTTCCGGCGGAGGTTCGAGTTCTCCCTCGGGCATGGGTGTGTGTGTTTGTCCTTAGGATAATTTAGGTTAAGTAGTGTGTAAGCTTAGGGACTGATGACTTTAGCAGTTAAGTCCCCTAGAACGTAGAACTACTTAAACCTAACTAACCTAAGGACACCACACACATCCATGCCCGAGGCAGGATTCGAACCTGCGACCGTAGCAGTCGCGCGGTTCCGGACTGAGCGCCTAGAACCGCTAGACCACCGCGGCCGGCAAGTAGTTCTAAGTTCTAGGGGACTGATGACCTAAGTAGTTAAGTCCCATAGTGCCCAGAGCCATTTGAACAATTTTGAACCTAATAACAATTAGGTAGCGCAAGATCGGTTAATATTTACACCAAAAGAGGGGTTACTTTCTTTGACGTTTAACCCTGTTGTATATTGACCGGTACGGAACACCACAAACTCCACAGCAGGGTCTGTGTAATGTAAGCAGAAGAAATGGTGCGGACGCGCTTCGCTGCCGCGTTCCAGCGGTGCCTTCTTACCGGCGACAGCTGAAGGCGCGCGCGGACTTTCACATTCCCTCTCACAGCACACTCTCAGCCGCGGCAGCTGGATCAACATCGCAGCCACTCCATTACCGCAGGCGCCGGAGTCACCCGCGGTAATTTGCGTGCATAATCCGCGCGGACGGTCCGTCGGCAGAGGTGCAGTGCTGGCGGACATGACGCAGCCACCTGTGTGTGCACTCACTCAGCCCGCACAGGTGACCGAGTATGGCGTGCCGAGCCTCTCTCCGCATTCCCAGCCAGAAAGCGAAAGCCGCGCGCGCCATCTGGCACTGTCCAGCCCGTATTTCCTCCTTCCTTCTCTGGTTTCCGGATTCTCTTTAGCTATCCATACTGAAGAGATAGGGTACCATAGAGAGACAACACCGCGACGACAGTGAGGCAAACTGAACACCTCCCCGCCACGTATCGAGGAACCGAGGTTTCACAGCACAAGTAAAGGGGAAAGACCGAAAATCGTTCATTTGTAATTACATAATACGAAAAAATCTTGTCATATTTTATGTCTGTCTGTTCGTCTGTTAAGACTCTTTTTTTCTCGAACAGTTGGCGTATCAAGTTCAAATTCGTCACATATTAGTCTTTGGTCTCTTGGTAGTGTAAAAATTGTTAAGCTTCTAAGTCAATACAATCTAGAGAGACGGCCATTTATATCAAGTATTCTGATACACAGAAACTCACTCGTCAAAATTTATAGGATACATTCCGATAAACTGGAATCATAAAATTCGGCAAGAAGCAAGATTCCGTATTACAAATAAAAGTAAGAAATTTGCAACTTGTTAAGTTGTAATTACATCTCAGAAAAAATATCTTTTGTAATTTGAACATACACTGCATTCATCGTGCGTCAAAAAAAAAAAAAAAATGGCTCTGAGTGCTATGGGACTTAACTTCTGAGGTCATCAGTCCCCTAGAACTCAGAACTACTTAAACCTAACTAACCTAAGGACGTCACACACATCTCTGCCCGAGGCAGGATTCGAACCTGCGACAGTAGCGGTCGCGCCTAGAACCGCTCGGCCACCCCGCCCGGCATTGAAATTACAGAACACGAAAATGGATAAAGTAAATTTACGGACAAAGACAATACAACCGAACATTAACAAAGAATTTACTACTACCACACGCAGCGCCATAGTTGAATAAGCCAATAATGTAAGCGCATAACATCGTTGACTTAGCTGTCGACTGAAACTGTCAATATTAAACAGGTGCGAATACTGCTCAGCAACAAATTAGACAGTTGTGACATTACGTATCTTCAATTTCGTCTGCTCTACACCTACGATACTCTGTAGTGAGAGGTATTCGACAGCGGCAAAGTTAGCGAAATATTATGGAAGTGAGTACAAAGATAGATACATACAAAATTCTTATTAGTTACAAACAGACACAGATATATCCCCAAACAATTCCATTTGTTTGCAGATAGCTTGACAATGACCATGGAGCAGAAATAAGCTTATATAGGATCTAGGAGCGTTTTGGCTTAGTAGACAAATAATGTCCTTACAAGTGAAACAAAATGTGTGTTACATGAGTCAAATACGGAAACTCCGACAATATCACCCAAGCCATCCAGCCAGTCAACATGCAAAAAAGTTGTTGCCTGATCATAAGTTAATGAAATTAATATTTAAGACATCTAGCCAGCCCTAATGTCTGTCTTCTGAATCAGTTTATCATCAGCTCATTACATAGATCCAAATTTTACAAAATGATTACCCATGTACAAAAAGATCGAATCAAAAATCAAATCTCTCCGAGCACTATGGGACTTAACTTCTGAGGTCATCAGTCCCCTAGAACTTAGAACTACTTAAACCTAACTAACCTAAGGACATCATACACATCCATGCCCAAGGCAGGGTTCGAACCTGCGACCGTAGCGGTCGCGCGGTTCTAGACTGTAGCGCCTAGAACCGCTCGGCGCACAAAAAGACAATTAGATTGTTTCACAGAACAACTTATAACTTTGCACTTTTGACTTTGCGTACAAAGCCTCCTATCACAATTTGAAGCTTTTATTTAAACCAGTAACGAACTGCTCAAGACAAATTACAGGCCTTTCTCTCAGTAATCCATGTTAATCTAATGTGAAAGTATACATCTTTCAAAATTTAACATAACGCATCAAAAACAATTAACAGAATGATGTGTATTACAACTGTCAATTACTTTATGATACTCATACAAAAATTGCACAATTCTCCATGCTTTCCAGTCAGAAAGCATATTTTCAATCACAACAAAGTACTACGATCTTGTACTTCAGATGTTTCAGAAATGTTACAAACCGTACTGCAATCATTTTTTAAGAATCTCTATCGTCAGAGAATTGTGGGAGTTTCATTGGGATTAAGATACGTAGCAAGGAGAACTTCGGTGAAAAAAACTTTTATTCCACAAAGCAACGAATACATCAATGTACTGAAAAGCACCTAAGTTT
This sequence comes from Schistocerca americana, assembly GCF_021461395.2. Taxonomy (NCBI): domain Eukaryota; kingdom Metazoa; phylum Arthropoda; class Insecta; order Orthoptera; family Acrididae; genus Schistocerca; species Schistocerca americana. The sequence continues at coordinate 107,898,636 of NC_060126.1, forward strand.
CAGAATATACTCGCTGCACCTGGCATGCTTGTTTTTACATTCTGTTTACTGAAGTGCTTTTGGGTACACAACATTTCTGGTTTTTCCGTCTGGTGCGTACACGAATACGTCACGGTTTCCCGACGCGCCAGCGAGTCACGTACAAGTGTCCATATGAGAAGCATGGATTTTCCGTATTTAGCCCACACACTTGTAGTCACTACCACTGCACCTTCTTGATGGCCACTGCAAAAGCGAGTCGCACCGGAAACTGCAAGCGTTTAAACTCGACAGGCATATCTGTTGGAATCATTGGGATGCGTGGTAACAGTACACCTTCTCCTTTAAAATTTCCTTTTAATACTGCAGCTTCAATTATACTGTTCATAATCTTTTTCACCAAAATTCTGGTAACGTTGCACAATAGTGGTACACTGATATTCATAAGAAGAATTAGAGGCACGTCAGTTTTTGATATCTAGACGTACGCAAGTGAATTCAAGAATTCAGTCGGATGATTTACAACTTCGTCTTGATTCATTACACTATCGATGAATTACAAGTTGTTTTCGCGGCTGGTATTTTGTTTTGAATGCTTTATTTGATGGCACTGTTCATTCACCTTAAAAAAGTATCTAAATTCGCCCGCAGGCCTGACTCAGACTTTGTCACTGATGTTTAAACCTTTTATTTCCGAACAATATCATACCAGTCGGCTCCAGGCCCGCTCTGGCTAATTTTCAATCATCACTGCATAATGATTTATTGCAGATGCAGCTTGCTTGCACTGATATCATTTCACGCCATTGCATATTCATTGACTACATCCCTGTTGGTTTATTCATTCAATTTCAGTGCCATTAATTCAGTGCAGCTATATCTCTTGCGGCAGTGTAACGCAGGTTTCCCTGTATCTCCCAACACGTACCGTTGTGCTGTTTTGCAGGGTGAACGTACAGTATTTACCTGATTACAAACATTTCTCTCTAAGGAAATACGCTAGACACAGCTACGCGGTTTGTTTCAAATCTCTTCTTGAGTCATGAAGCTTTTATGGATGCATGTTGGACTTCAATATTGCGCCTCAGCTACAGGAATTTCAAGCATGGATGGTGCATCCCACAAGATGGCGCACCACCACACTAGGAGTTACATGTTCGCGAATTCTGGTATGAAACATTTTCGGACTGCTGGATTGGTAGAAGGGATTCATAATTACAGCCACCACGATTATTGGGATAGAGTCGAGGGGCATGAAAGGGAAGGAGTGGTTTCGAAGGGACTGAGACAGGATTGAAGGCTATCCCCGATGTTATTCAATCTGTTTATTGAGCAAGCACTAAAGGAAACAAAAGAAAAATTCGCAGCAGGAATTAAAATCCATAGAGAAGAAATAAAATCTTTGATGTTCGCCGATGACATTGTAACTCTGTCAGAGACAGCAAAGGACCTGGAAGAGCAGCAGAACGGAATGGACAGTGTCTTGAAAGGAGGATATAAGATGAACATCAACAAAAGCAATGCGAGGATATTGGAATGTAGTCGAATTAAATCGGGTGATGCTGCGGGAATTAGGTTAGGAAATGAGACGGTTAAAGTAGTAAATGAGTTTTGCTATTTGGGGAGCAAAATAACTGATGATGGTCGGAGTAGAGAGGATATAAAACGTAGACTGGCAACGGCAAGCAAAGAGTTTCTGAAGAAGAGAAATTTGTTAACATCGAGTGTAGATTTAAGTATCAGGAAGTCGTTTCTGAAAGTATTTGTATGGAGTGTAGCCATGTATGGAAGTGAAACGTGGACGATAAATAGTTTAGACAAGAAGAGAATAGAAGCTTTCGAAATGTGGTGCTACAGAAGAATGCTGAAGATTAGATGGGTAGATCACATAACTAATGAGGAGGTATTGAATAGAATTGGAGAGAAGAGAAATTTGTGGCACAACTTGACTAGAAGAAGGGATCGGTTGGTAGGGCATATTCTGAGGCATAAAGGGATCACCAATTTAGCATTGGAGGGCAGCGTGGAGGGTAAAAATCGTAGAGGGAGACCAAGAGATGAATACACTAAACAGAAAAAAAATGGTTCAAATGGCTCTGAGCACTATGGGACTTAACTGCTGAGGTCATCAGTCCCCTAGAATTTAGAACTACTTAAACCTAACTAACCGAAGGCCACACACACATCCATGCCCGAGGCAGGATTCGAACCTGCGACCGTAGCGGTCACGCGGTTCCAGACTGTAGCGCCTAGAACCGCTTGGCCACCCCGGACGGCACTAAACAGATTCAGAAGGATGTACGTTCCAGTAGGTACTGGGAGATGAAGCTTGCACAGGGTAGAGTAGCATGGAGAGCTGCTTCAAACCAGTCTCTGGACTGAAGACCACACACACACACACACACACACACACACACACACACACACACACACACACACACACACACGATTATTGAACATGCAGGTGATGGACAAAAACAAGAAAGCACCACAGAAACAACATACATTACCGTGTCTAATACGGCATTCGTTGGAATTTAATACGGCTTCCAGCCGTCTCGGACTGTGGAAATACATATCCAGTATTGTTTTCAAGGGGAATCTTACAGCGTCCTTCCCGCAAAACAGTGGCACGTTCAGGGAACGATGACAGTGAGGTCTGGTGATTGTGGTGGTCAGGAGAGATGCGACAGTTCATTCTCGTGCTCACAAAAGCAGTTCTGGACGTCGCGATCTGGGCCTATGTCGTCTTGGAACACAGCATTGTACCCTGAGATGGGCCTGATCATCCATGGTCACGTAATCGTTGGCAGTAATGCTACTTTGCAGAGTGACCATGGGGCGCATGGAACACCACGATATGGCTGCCCACATCACCACGAAACACCCACATATTTCACTATTGGGTCGTAAACTCGGCCATAAGTTGGAAACAATGTGCAACAAGAATCATCCGACCACATGATATTCTTCGATTGGTCCATAGTCCAGGTTTTATGGCTTCGCATCATGTTTCCTTGTCACGGGCATTTGTGTCAGTGATAAGTGGTTTTGGAATTCCGCCCTGCAATTTCCAGCTTCTGGAGCATCCTTCGTGTTGTCTTGGTGCTGACAGGTTTCACGAGTGCGACAAGCAGTTCTGCAATGACTTTTGCAGTGTAGTCATCTTAGTTTTCGTCACAGCCCTCTTCGCAGGTTCGAAACCTGCCTCGGGCATGGATGTGTGTGATGTCCTTAGGTTAGTTAGGTTTAAGTAGTTCTACGTTCTAGGGGACTGATGACCTCAGATGTGCTCAGAGCCATTTGAACCTCTTCAGCGACCGTTTATCACTACCACTCAATACAAACTTTCTTCCTCGTTGTTGCTTAGCGGATGATGTATTTCCACTTTCCCCGTGTGTGATAAAAATCTTCAATACGGTGCCTCTTAAAACACCAAACACTGCCCCACCCTTCGTTACGGAAGCACCCACCATATGAGAACCAACCATTTGCCCACGTCCGAACGTTCAGACCACAACTGGCATTGGCAACAGTATTGAGGACATTCCAGTGGTACCTTTCGTGATCACATACAATAGCCCAACCTTCCGTGAAGGTGCTCGGGTTCAATTCATAGCCGATTGGAGATTTTCTCCCCTCACAAGGTGCTGCGTTGTCCTTACTTTCGTGTCGTCATAACTGACATTGCTATTGAGATAGCTGAGTGGGCACGGCCCGAAATCCAAAGAGAAAAAAGATGCCCAACCTGCAGACTTCGTTAGCATCTGCATTTGTGTTCCAGCATGCGCTTCTCGCGGTGTTTGCACATTATTATTGAACCAATGTAATCCATCTTTAACTTCTTTTGTGAGGTTTCGTTACGGATTAAGTGTTCTGTTTACCAGTTCCTGAAGTGCAAACTCTTTGGGGAAAAATACGAGACACTGTAGGGGCCATGAGGGAGTAGATGTTGGCAAAAGCATGGAGAGAAATTGTGTGTCGCCTAAACGTTCTACGGGAAACAAACGGAACGCATGTGGTACTGTATGCCCCCCCTCCAAAAAATAAATAAATAAATAAATAAATAAATTAAAAAAACTTAGAGTTACGCTATCATTTGCAACAAACCGCATACCCGTGTCTACTCAGAAGTAAATTTTTAAAATCAGGAAATGACTTTATGCTAGTCCTGTACGCCCAAACACGCCGTGGTAGGAGTACATGTTCGGAAATATAGGTGGAAACATCATTTACCACGAAAGAGTATTGGGATAGGTGGCGTGCTCAGACCGCCTAATGGTTAGCCACAGCCCGTACGAATAAGCAAGAATCAGAATTTGTGTGTAGCTATGGCAATTATTTCAATTGTGATACCATACTCATCTGCTGCAAAGGTTCCCACATTTAGTTTTATTATTTATCTTTGAAAAATGTAGAGACAAAAAAGCTAACTTCGTGATGACAGTTCCGCTGGAAAGAGAGAGAGAGGTGCTGGTAGAAAAATGCGCGCTGCTTACGAAGAGGTTCTTGAAACTAACGTAGACCAGCAGGTGTTTGTCTCATTACTGGCACTGCATACAGCCTTTGCATTATGCAATGTATCGTAACAGCTGAAATGTCAAGGCGTGCTGCCGGAGAAAGCGGTGACTCGGAAAGACGGCTGCGTGCGTATTTCGTTATGACATTGTATGCGAGGGCGGAATTACGCAATTGATTAAATTGCTCAATGATTCCTTCACCAGGGACTTTCCGATGACGTGAGTGTGACCGTGCCGTTGAAGCCAAGTGAAACAGTGGAGAAGTGCCATGCTTCCGGATCTAAGTTTTCTTCTTGGATCGGCCGGCTGTGGTGTAGCTGAATTCACGAAAAACGGTTGTGTATGAGTATAACCTTAGTACAGAATGGAGAGGATAAAAAGAAACTACACATTTTTTCTCTTTCGCTGGCCACACCACAAACTGTCTCCATGCCGACAATAGTGCGCAAATGTGTGTCTTCGTGACATGCACACCATGTTTCAGTAGCTATCTGAAGAGTTTTAAATCGTCGTGGGACTCTCTGGATTTGCTTCTAAAAAGCCAAGGGATAGACGCAGCTAATGCTATATGACTGCAACAAATAAGTTACTGGTTTATAACATTTGTTAAAAAATTGAAAGTAAAACAAAGTATGTACAGAATTGTTTATGGCAGTTATTGTACATAGTCTGATGCAGAATAGATGCAGAAATAAATAATAGATTTTGTTTCCTCCTCGAAGGTTATTAATAAACCGTAAAATATTAATAAAGAAAAAAGACTGAGTCAAAATAGAGAAAATATCCCTTTCCAGAAACTGTGTCCTAATTATAATTTTTGTTTGTATTTTTGGGTTTTTTGCGAGGATTATGTCATTGAAATCAAGTTAGCAACTATGTCCTAGCCTATCGACAAGATAGTTATATCTCACAGTCCGCTTCCACCAACGTTGTTTTTGTTGTTGTTGTTGTTGTTATTGCTGTGTTGCTCAGCCCAGAGATTGGTTTGATGCAGTTCTCCATGCTACTCTATCCTGTGCAAGCCTCTTCATCTCCGAATAACTACTGCATCCTACATACTTCTGAATCTGCTTACAGTATTCATCTCTTGGTCTCGCTATACAATTTTTACTCTCCACGCTTCCCTCCAGTACTAAACTGGTAATCCCTTGATGCCTCAGAACGTATTCTACCAACCGATCCCTTCTTCTGGCACAAGTTTCTCTTCTCCCCAATACTATTCACACATACTCGACCAAAGATAGTCCAGCTAGCATCTTTAATTTGCTGAAATCGCGCTGACACGGTGCTGCCGTAAGTGGCGGAGCTCGGAACATGATTTGCATTGCGTGTAGGTCTCCACTTGGCTCAGTCTGGTGCATACAGCCTTTGCATTATGCAATGTATCGTAACAGCTGAAATGTCAAGGCGTGCTGCCGGAGAAAGCGGTGACTCGGAAAGACGGCTGCGTGCGTATTTCGTTATGACATTGTATGCGAGGGCGGAATTACGCAATTGATTAAATTGCTCAATGATTCCTTCACCAGGGACTTTCCGATGACGTGAGTGTGACCGTGCCGTTGAAGCCAAGTGAAACAGTGGAGAAGTGCCATGCTTCCGGATCTAAGTTTTCTTCTTGGATCGGCCGGCTGTGGTGTAGCTGAATTCACGAAAAACGGTTGTGTATGAGTATAACCTTAGTACAGAATGGAGAGGATAAAAAGAAACTACACATTTTTTCTCTTTCGCTGGCCACACCACAAACTGTCTCCATGCCGACAATAGTGCGCAAATGTGTGTCTTCGTGACATGCACACCATGTTTCAGTAGCTATCTGAAGAGTTTTAAATCGTCGTGGGACTCTCTGGATTTGCTTCTAAAAAGCCAAGGGATAGACGCAGCTAATGCTATATGACTGCAACAAATAAGTTACTGGTTTATAACATTTGTTAAAAAATTGAAAGTAAAACAAAGTATGTACAGAATTGTTTATGGCAGTTATTGTACATAGTCTGATGCAGAATAGATGCAGAAATAAATAATAGATTTTGTTTCCTCCTCGAAGGTTATTAATAAACCGTAAAATATTAATAAAGAAAAAAGACTGAGTCAAAATAGAGAAAATATCCCTTTCCAGAAACTGTGTCCTAATTATAATTTTTGTTTGTATTTTTGGGTTTTTTGCGAGGATTATGTCATTGAAATCAAGTTAGCAACTATGTCCTAGCCTATCGACAAGATAGTTATATCTCACAGTCCGCTTCCACCAACGTTGTTTTTGTTGTTGTTGTTGTTGTTATTGCTGTGTTGCTCAGCCCAGAGATTGGTTTGATGCAGTTCTCCATGCTACTCTATCCTGTGCAAGCCTCTTCATCTCCGAATAACTACTGCATCCTACATACTTCTGAATCTGCTTACAGTATTCATCTCTTGGTCTCGCTATACAATTTTTACTCTCCACGCTTCCCTCCAGTACTAAACTGGTAATCCCTTGATGCCTCAGAACGTATTCTACCAACCGATCCCTTCTTCTGGCACAAGTTTCTCTTCTCCCCAATACTATTCACACATACTCGACCAAAGATAGTCCAGCTAGCATCTTTAATTTGCTGAAATCGCGCTGACACGGTGCTGCCGTAAGTGGCGGAGCTCGGAACATGATTTGCATTGCGTGTAGGTCTCCACTTGGCTCAGTCTGGTGCTGGATACGAGTCAGAGAGCTAATACATTTCCTAGAAAGGCTATAGCATGCCATGTGCTGCCGACTCCTCCCCCTCTCCCCTCCCCCCACCCTCTCACCCACCCCCACCCTTCCTGCAGTGCCACAATGTAGTATTAGCCACCATGTTTTATGTGACTATGCTGCAGTTGTTTTGAAAGTTAGAGAATTGGTGAAACTTCCTGGCAGATTAAAACTGTGTGCCCGACCGAGACTCGAACTCGGGACCTTTGCCTTTCGCGGGCAAGTGCTCTACCAACTGAGCTACCGAAGCACGACTCACGCCCGGTACTCACAGCTTTACTTCTGCCAGTACCTCGTCTCCTACCTTCCAACTAGCTCTCCTGCGAACCTTGCAGAACTAGCACTCCTGAAAGAAAGGATAGTTCTGCAAGGTTCGCAGGAGAGCTTCTGTAAAGTTTGGAAGGTAGGAGACGAGGTACTGGCAGAAGTAAAGCTGTGAGTACCGGGCGTGAGTCGTGCTTCGGTAGCTCAGTTGGTAGAGCACTTGCCCGCGAAAGGCAAAGGTCCCGAGTTCGAGTCTCGGTCGGGCACACAGTTTTAATCTGCCAGGAAGTTTCATATCAGCGCACACTCCGCTGCAGAGTGAAAATCTCATTCTAGAGAATTAGTGTTTGGTCCTGGAAGCTACACAACTGATGAATTTGGTTTCGGAATAGTATCTGCCGTGTTTCCTGCGTATAAATGCACGCACATATCTGGAAAGCAGATACTCGCTCATCTATATAAATAAATATGAATGTTGCTTTGTGTGTTTGTCCTCTATGCGTTCCTAAACCGTTCATTCGAAGGCTATGAAACTTTGATGAGTTGCTCTCCGACGCCCGCGAAGGTTCCAAGCCGAAAAGAAGGAGAGAGTCCGACAGAGAGTTCAGGATGTATGACTTCATAAACAGTGAGATGCCACCTTGCGAAAATACTCAGATTTATTCTTCCAGTATTTGAGAATGAGAGCACTTGGCTACAGGCAACAAACGTAACATAATTTGTAATTCCAAACATTTAGGACAATTTTTCTCTGTGACACTCGACATTAAATAATGAAAGGAGAAAAGGTTACCCCGTACAATATTTTAGCTGTAAATGCCGTAAAACTGCCGTATCAGCAATGTTTGAATGTACTACTTTGTTACTACTAACTCTATTCGCAACATGTTTTGCACACAGTATCCACTAAATGTGCCGGTAAATTTATATCAATGTACGACACATAGCTCAGGAGATATGACGTCATAAACATAGAGCGCCAGAAACTGCTGCGTCAGGGATGACGTTTTGTTTCATTACTTCTTTATTAATAAAGATATTCGTAACAAATTTCGAAAATGTATTAAAAAAGTATATAAAACCACGGGCAATTCCAGTGCAACGATGTGTCAAAATTTCAAATTACTCGGTCAATAACTTTCCGAGATTTGCCATTAGGAACGTTTACGTTTTCTATTCGTTTGTTCTTACCTGGAATTGTTTGAAATTGGATATATGATGGATGGATATTTTGGTACGGGCGCACGACAAGTACTCAGCGCTGGAAGTGGGGAAAATGACAATCGATAAATCCACACAATGTACCATATTGCACCAATCTTTTATAAAATCAGAGGTGAATTGATTCACAAATTTTCCCCAAATATCGCACAGAACTGGAAAAGTCATCAGTGGCTCACTGAACGCGCTATATTAGCAGCTAAACCTGACGGGAGAGAAATTAATATGCGGACAAGAACAACAATTTACTAGAATGTTAATGACGTTTGTTGTGATTAAAAAAGCTTTAAGAGTTTACAAATAAAATATTCGGAGGCATTACTTCTCAGTACACCCTCATAGATCCTATGGAACTGGCGTCAGAACAGGTCGCATCAGAACGGAACGGCAGAATAACCGCATCATTTAATGGAATCGCCGAGCGAGAATGTATGGAAATTTTCAGATGCAACGGTGTGCTCTTTCACTTTCAAATGGTATACTATGTCACAGCATTTTAGGAAACTTTTGGTTTTGAACATAAACCTGTCGCTTATGAAATACTTGTTTGTTGCCTTAAACTAGTATTAGAGCACTGACTGCCTTATGGATGGGGTGTACGGAAGTTAGGCACTTATGTTTCTAGTGGTGTGTGCTGGCTTGTCGCAGTATGAGCGGTATTGGTTTTAATATCCATCGAGCAGATTACATTTTCATTTCCTATCGGCCACAGAAATAATTACTTTTCACTGCAAGCTCCTGTATTAGCTTTGTTTCTGTGTGTGTGTGTGTGTGTGTGTGTGTGTGTGTGTGTGTGTGTGTGTGTGTTTTGGGTTTACGGACGCTCAACGGCGGGGTTTGGATAAAAGGACAAAAATGTTGTCAGACTGTGAGAAGGAAAACTACAAAATGATACTGACTCATTTCCACCACACTCGCACTGAACACACAATAACTTCATCTCACATGTCGTAAGACAGCGGAAAAAGCGTGAAAAGTACTAATGCTGAGGTTAAAATACTAAGAAAACGGCAAAGGAGGTAAAACAACAGCACGGAGAAATTACTTACAAAAACCATGAGTGAGCCAGTCACCCTGTTAATACGAGGGTAATCCCAAAAGTAAGGTCTCCTATTTTTTTGATAAGTACGTAGACCTGTTTATTTCTACAATGGTTTACAGCTTGAAAATTTAGATATTTTTCGTCATAATCACCATTTCCGTCGATTCATTTTTGTAGACGCCGTGGCAGTTTTTGTATGCCCATGTCATACCAGCTCGCCGCCATGCTGTTCAGAAAGTTATGAACCTCTTCTTTCACCTCGACGTCGGAACTGAATTGCTTTCCGGCCAAATGTTTTTTTAACCTAGGGAACAGGAGATAGCCACTGGGCGCCAAGCCAGGACTATAGATTATGTTTTACTGAAACTGTTGCAGGAGAGCAACGGTTTGCCGCGCGGTGTGTGGGAGAGCGTTGTCATGGAGAATGTGTACGCCCTTGCTCAACATTCCTCTTCTCAGTTCTGAATTGCCCGTTTGAGTTTTCTCAGAGTCTCACAGGAACTGTCAGAGTTAATTGCGGTCGCAGCGATTCAGCTCCGACGACGAGGTGAAAGAAGAGGTTCATAACTTTGTGATCAGCATGGCGGAAAGCTGGTATGACATGGGAAAACAAAAATTTCCACAGCGTCTACAAAAATGCATCGACAGAAATGTTGATTATGTCGAAAAATAGCTGTAAACTGATGTAAAGCATTGTAGAAATAAACAGGTCTATGTACTTATGAAAAAATCGGAGACCTTACTTTTGGGATTATCCTCGTACACTAAGAACATCACCATATTAAGAAACAAGTTGGACATAGCACAGAACTGTAGAACTCTACACACATTTGTCTAAATGTTACTTAAAATAGCGGGCAAATCTGTCGGTAAATCTGCCGCTGTCCTCTGGTCTGAAAATAAAACACGTTCTAGTAAAATGTGGTGCACAACAATCGAAAGACCACAAGCACCACACATTAGAGGGTCTTCTGGCCGGGGCAAAATGTCGCGCGTTATAGGGCTGTGGCCTATGAGACGATGAGGAGGTATACCACGGCCGCGTTAGGGACTACTAGACGCAGCTTAGTGTCTGCCACCTCCGGCCACTCTTCCTCCCATGGACACGGGACAATGTACCTAAAATGCGAGGCAGCAGCATGTAGTGTGCTGGATTGAGGATCACGACACGCCTCTTTGGCTGCCACATCCACCCTACCATTCCCCTAAATACTAATGTGTCCTGGCACCCAGCAGAAGGATACCTCTTTCCTCATGCTTTGTAAGTGGAGTAGGGCGTCCTGGATATCCTGGACCCTTAATGGCTGGATTGCTGAGCATTATAATTAAAGCCAAGGAATCGATATTAAACATTGTACGTATTAATTCTCTAGGCTTAGTTTCAAACAATTTATGCAGACATGGTTCACAAATATTGATCTGTTTGAAATTATCTGTTGCTATATATAATTTGATAAGATAATATTCAACATGAACTTTAAATGTGCTATTAAACCAATTAAATGGTTGCATATCTGCCATAGCTAAATGACATATTATGGCCCAGTTCATTGGTATGTCTAACCTAAATTTCCTTCCAAAAATAGTGGCATCAACTACAATTTCACGTATCATAGGCACATTTACACTACTTTCAAAAATATAATTGTTTGGTAATCTGTATTGAGATAATTGATACTTAATTTTTTTCATTTCGGAAATGTAATATAATATCTTGTACTATAGTGTGTGGAAGATGCAATTGCAAACAATCTAATGCATTCTCTAAGTGTCCAATCACAATAATTCTACATAAATTATATAATGAAGCCATTGTTCCGTAGTGTACTTACAAACAATTCTTCCAATGTACGATCCCTTGAAGTAGTAGCAACTGGTTGTATATCAGTCGAAGACATTGTGCAGTACACCGATTTCGTGTCCCTTATATGCAAGTCGCGGCGCTAATGGCTGCAAAAATAACAGCTTTTCCTGACGTCAACTTTTGGCAGGCGTGGGTGCTTGCCGAGATAGTGTCTGAAAGACAACTATCTTGCAGGAACAGCCATGGCCGCCACGGCGACCTTGGGACCCAGTGACCCGGCGGCCTGGTGCCTCATGAAACGTGGCACAAGTGCCGTTTCGTTTCGAGGCTTCCACCTGAGGCTCAGCAATGCAGGTCGTCGGAACAGACGAGGAATGTAACAGTGATGGCACCTCATTTGCAATATTTAAAAAGAAAAGAAAAAAAAGAAAAAAAAAACTGGACGAGACGCAGGTCTCTGCCTGCGGGTCACCTTGTACCCACTGTTGCACCTGTCTCCTGGACAGAGCTGGTGTTACGAAGTATTCCACGTAGAGGCGCTGTGATGCCCCCAAACTCATGGAATGGCAGCAGCTTACGCGGCGAGCAGTAGTACAGCCAGCAGGGCCTGCCGTGTACTCACCGTGGTCTGCGTGGCGAACCGCCTGCTGCCGCTGCGCCTCAGCGTGCCGCCTCTGATGTTGGAGTCGTCCAGCTCGAAGGCGGCGCCGTCCAGACCGCAGCGACGGGTCAGCTCCGACAGCTCCGCCACCGGCTGCACCTGTCGGCAACCACAACACCAGCACTGTTAGTAGGGCTCTGCCCAGTACTGGACGTCCGTAAACCTAACAGTTCACTGTCGTCTCTGATATACAGACCATAGAGAAACAAACAACCTGACGAAAGAGGTCACACCCTCGTAGGGGACGCCGAATCGAGCACGCCCCGCCCCCCATCCCCCACCCCCCCACCCCCAACACACACACAAACGGCAGCCAATCAGCGACGAACGCGCGGAAGTTGTGGTCGCGACACTCATTTGCAACATGCCAGGAAGTTTCGAGACGGTGTGATACTCATGTCTTCTACGAGGTCAACACTGAAGCGACCTTCGAGGCAGGTAATTTCCAATGTTTACTGTAAAAAATGTGATTTGTGACGAACGAGGACCACGACACACAAGCACGTCGTACAAAAAAATTTGCAAGGTGCGACTCGCGCAATAAGGATTCCGTACGGAGTTAATTATGTATGTAGACAGTTCATCCGCTCCGGAAATCGGAGAACTTATCGCTGATACTCGCAGGATACTGGTCCCAGAGATTCCAAGAGCTTCGAGAATGTTTGAATTTAAAGTTGGAAGGTGGATAACAATCGCAAATTTTTTTTTCGTTTGATATAGTTACAGATTACTTACTGTCGTTTTTTTTTTCCTTTACGTCTACCGTGGAACCTTGATTCTTGCCTAATTTCACCATTCTAAACCAACGGGAAGTAACCTATAGCTTTTAATAAGTGACTTTGCGACATAAATGACCGTATCTATTGACTGTACTGACTTAAAAGCTTCAGCTTTTTAGATCTGCAAATCATAGTACACCTAAGTGACATAAATTTTAATACCTCAGCTTGATACATTTACCCGTTGCTGAGAAAAAGGGGTTTTAACAGTCGGACAGACGGACGGACGGACAAACACACTACAAAGCGATGCTATAAGATTCCGTTATTACCAACGAAGAATCCACACACACACACACACACACACACACACACACACACACACAGAGAGAGAGAGAGAGAGAGAGAGAGAGAGAAACGGTAGCCAAAACCACAAACGCGAGGTGACCTTCCTTCGAGGCAGGAATTTCCACGACAGTACTAGAATTTTCGGTAGCGCAAATTCTGCAGTTGTGGGTGTTGACAGACCCTCGGAGCGGGAAATGAGCTTCGTCGGTCCACAACACTTTACTCAACCAATCGTCATCTTCCGCCGTCTTTTGAAACGCCCACACCGCAAATGCCCTCCGCTTCACTAAATCGCCAGGTAACAGTTCATGATGCCGATGGATTTTGTACGGATAGCATCTGACGGTACGCCTCAGTGCCGACCAAACAATAGTGTATGAAATGCCGGTGCGACGTGTGACTGCACGAGCGCTGACTTCCCCGTGAATAGACGAACCCGCTACAGTCTCCATTTCTTCCTGGTCCAGCAGCATTACGCCTTGTGCTCGGTCGGCCGCTACGGGGTCTATCGTCTAAACAACCCGTGGTTTCTTTCTTCGAAATGATTCTGGCCACAGCTGCATTTGCCAACGGACCTTTACCCGTTCGAATCCCCTTCCTATGGCGATAGGATCGTAACGCTGAACTAGCACATTCCCCACTCCGATAATACAGCTTCACAAAAAGCGCCTTTTCAGGTAACGTCAACATTCTGCGACTGCTGGCGCATCTGATTGTCTCTCTCATTACAGCTCCTTTGATACACGATTGTCATGCGCAGTCCCTGACGTTTTGCTGTCCAGCGCCATCTGTCGGACATTTTGTGAACTTTGTTTTTATTTGGTTCTAATAAAACCCCATGTCATTCCAAGTATGTGTGTCAATTTTTACCTCTCTATCTACATTATTCCGTGGTTAATTAAGTTTTCAAATTTATACTGACTTTTTGATCACCTGGATATATATGGATTTGGAAGCAATTGTATATTTCGCAAGTCACTTTCAAATGCCCTTCATGCTACACACACTTCCTAACGAAGCCATAGTCACGAAGCGTACCTCCCATGCGGAGGCTTCTTGCAGCTGGGCCGACGAAAAGGCAACGTTAACAGCTCTCTCAGAATGGCTATCTCGTGTAGATGCGCCGACGTTCGCGCGGAGATTAATGGCCCCTCGTCGAACAAAGCCAGACGAAGGGAGCAAGCGCGTGACGGCCTGCTCCAAGGAGGGCCATCAAGTTTTCCTCTCAGCATCTCTCTTAACGCAGTAACGTTCAATGTGAAAAATCTTCTGGGGTCGTCAGCTAATGAAATTAGCACGAAGAAGAATCAGTAACGCATAAATGTAACTTCCAATAAAACTGTTTGGAAAAAAATACATGCCGAATGTCCCAGCAGGTGAATCAATATAAAAAGTGAACCAAATAAAATATTGGTCCACAGTCCAATATTTAGTTGTAAAGGTTGCTGTGTTCCAGACGTGTGTAATTGTTCGAAACTTTCTCCCTTACATTAAGGCCAACCCGGTCAGTTCAGGAAGTTCACGTTTTAAGATGATAGTTTTAATGCTTCAGATGAACTACATAGTCTTCGCCCATATGAGTAGCACGCACAGAACGTGCATACAACCACGTGTAACTGTCAGAAAAGTGCTTCTTTAGAATGTTGTGCAACTCACGCGTCACATTGGCTTGAATGTCGGTTACGTCGTCAAAGTGCTGACCCTTCACGTCAGTTTCTGCACTCTGTTACTTTCGGGAGGTTCGTATTGATAACACTAAGCCTCGTCAGTGCTGATTAACTTTTTTTCCGAGAAAAGAATTGTCCGCGTTTTGCATTTCAATCAAGTCGTGGCGCGCGTCTACACGTCGTTCGGGAGTAAAGGTGCACGGCACGAACTCTGGATGCACTGCTCTTCTTCAAAACATTATGGAGAGTGTCTTAAACGCTTTACTGAGAGATGATGTTCAATTGCGATCTGAGATGCAACGGCGCTGATACACAACGGCCACCCGTCCACTTAACACTGCCTTCTAACCGACGAGTCGACTGTAACTCTGTTGTTTACAGCTGTTAATTGCAGCTGCACCCTAGTTTATCGCGCTGACGTCGCTTATACACCAGGAATAAAATCAGTCTCGGAACTACTTCGACGGTCGGCTTATGGTCGACAGTATTTCGTTTAGCGGAAATATCTTCGTTGCCCGTGTCACACTGTTTCTCATGTCCTCGATGCATAATCCATCATATCTTATTTTACTTCCCAGGTCATGACGGAAGATCCTTTTCAAACCAAGTGGAACCACTAAAACACTAAGAAATAAGGATTTTTTTGTTGTTATCAGGCACGCAAACTAATACTTTCCAGGAGTTTGGGGAATTAGGGATTACATGATGCTGCAGACAGATTTAGGAGAAGAGCCTCTTGCTAACAGGAAGTGTGAGTCCTGTGGTCACATACCAGTTATCAGGCGCGTGGAGTTAGAATAGCAGTTTTGTCAATTAACTATCTGTGCACTCAAAATTAAATTTCCAGAGGTGTTTTTCAGCAACGTAAAACAAATTTGCTTTTCATCCCGTATCAGGCGAGAAAGTGTGCAGGAAAATGGCCTTCGTCGAGTGTGTTTCGTGGACAAAATGTTTCATTTTTCCCTATTTCCATGGTGAATGGTACAGCCTCACGGACCGTATACTCGTAGATTTACCGCGATAGGAGGAAAACAACTGAGTCTTCGGAAAAACACATTGGAAGAAACCAATAATTGGGTAACAGTTTTGCTTTGTCTTTTTAACTTTCCCTAGAAGAAGATATTTTGTAAGAAACAAACATAGCAGAAAACAAGAAAAAGCAAAGAGTTCGCGCTCAGGATTGAAAACGTACCGTTAATTTTTGCAGACACGTGCGCTCATCACTTCTTTGTTCACAGCAATACTAAATAATTTAAAATGACAGTATATAAGTTTTACGAATGGCTTCACTCTCTTTCCAAAGGGTGAAAGAATATTGCAAAGAAATATAATCCAATCCCACGCGGACAGAAGTTGACGGCTGTCTCATCGCTGGCCTTACACCATCGATCCAATTAGCGAAGACTTTCCTAATTACGTTTATCTGCGACGACGCAAAATAACAAATTCTAAAGTTTCTCCGGAAATATTAAATCGCGAGCTTGGTAAATAAAGTCCCTTTTTAAGAGTGTTCTAAGATTCCTACTTGTCCGGAAAGGATCCGTGCGCAGTAACTTTAAACCGCGATCTTTTTTGGATAACGAAAGCGTAGCGACCCTAAACCCTTTTATAGGAGAGTCATTTTCTGGCACCCGGAACAGAAGATCATTGTCAATGCAACTTCTTACACGAACACACCACGGGCGGTTATGTGAATGATTAGTTATAGACTAAAAAATTCCGCTTGCGTTACCAGTAATTTCCGTTTATTGTACGACCGGTTTCGAAACCTATTGCTTCATCTTGTGGTACCACCAAATAATTATTTAAACATAAATGTGTGGCGATCAGGCCAGACAGACATGTGGGTGATGTCCTGGCGGGCGCTGTGGCTGTCGCTCGATTCGTTTTATGACGTGAGTGAGAGCCTCCATGACTGACCGGTCCGAACGCCACACGTTTATGTTTTCTGAAGATAAAGTTATAGGCTTCGAAACCGGTCGCGCAATAAACAGAAATTACTGGCAAGTGAAGCGGATTTTTTTATTCTTTTCCATGTTCCTCGATTGTGGATGTTCGCCTGATGAAATCTTTTGTGAATGGTTAACGTTGCATCGGTTACCGGAGTGCATTAGTGAGACAGCGTTTATCATCTCCTGACAGTATCTGAAAGGAGCCTCTCAGTGGTGCTCCAGTAGGCTGGCTGGTCGAATCGTACAATATCCACATTTGTTGGAGCATTCTGATGTGACAATGGCCAAATGTTGGTCTACATGGGAACTTCAAGGCAAGTATATTCGTCGTCAAGATTACAGTCGACCAGCATCACAAGAAAGGATTGTCCATCTGTACAGCAAGCATACCGCAACCCTGTCACACCCCCACCTGCCCTCCAAGAACAAATAATGGACTCCCTGCAAACACTGTGTGTCATCCGCCAGCACTGATCAGAGATTAGCAGCAGCCGGACTATGGAATTACCGTCACATGTTTAGGCTACCGTTAACAATACACTACGGTGACGAAAAATCATACGATAGCTCCTAATATCGTATTGGACGACAATTTGTCCGGCGTAGAGCGGCAGCTCGACGTAGCATGGGCTCAATAAGTCGTTGGAAATCCACTGTGCAAACACTGAGCTATATAGCCTCCATATCCGTCAATAACTGCGAAATTGCTGCCGATGCAGGGTTTTGTGCACGAACTGAGCTCTCGATTATACCTGATAAATGTTCGATAGGAGTCATGTCGGGAGGTCTGGGTAATCAAATCGTTCGCTAAAATTGTCCAGAACGTTCTTCAAAACAATCGCAAACAACTGTGACACGGAGCATCGGTATTGGTAAAAATTCCGCCGTCGTTTGAGAACATGAAGTCCACGAATGGCTGCAGACGATTTCCAGGTAGCCGAACATAACCATTTATAGTTAATGATCGGTTCAGTTGACCCACAGGACTCAGTCCATCCCATGCACAAATAACCAACACCATTATGAAGTCACCACCAACTTACACAGTGCCTCGCTGACAACTTGACGGTACTAGGCGCTTCAGTCCGGAACCGTGCAGCGGCTACGGTCGCAGGTTCGAATCCCTCCTCGGGCATGGGTGTGTGTGATGTCCTTAGGTTAGTTAGGTTTAAGTACTTCTAAGTCTAGGGGACTGATGACCACAGATGCAAAGTCCCATAGTGGTTAGAACCATTTGACAACTCGAGTCCGTGGCTTCGTGGTGTCTGCGCCACACTCGAACCTCACCATCAGCTCTTACCAACTTAAATCGGGACTAACCTGACCAGGCCACGGTTTTCCATCGTGTAGAGTCCAAAATATATGGTTACGACCCAGGAGAGGCGCTGCTGGCGATGTGCTCTTAGCAAAGGCACTCGCGTCTGTCGTCCACCGCCAATGGCCATTAACGCCACATTTCACCGCACTCTCCTAACGGATGTGTGCATCGTATATCCCACGTTGACTCCCGCGGCTATTTCGAGCAGTGTTGTTTGTCTCTTAGCACTGACAACTCTATGTAAACGCCGCTGCTCTCAGTCGTTAAGTGAAGACCGTCTGTCACTGCGTTGTCCACCGTGAGGGTTAATGTCTGACATTTGTTATTCTTGGCACACTCTTACACTGTGAATCCCGGAATACTGAATTCCATAACGATTTTCGAAATGGAATGTCCCATGCGTCCAGCTCCAACTACCACTCCGCGTTCAAAGTCTGCTAATTCCCGTCGTGCGGCCACAATCACGTCTGAAACCTTTTCATATGAATCACCTCAGTACAAACGACAGCTCTTTCAATGCACTGTCCTTTTGGGCCTTGTGTAGGTGATATTACCGCCATCTGTATATGTGCATATCGCTAACCTATTATAATGTACAAGACAAACGGTAGCGTTTGGAGTGCTGGTGTGAGTGGGAAGCATGTACTGCTGATGAAGGCTGTGGCATTTTGTACAGCGATAAAAAGCGGTTCAGCATTAGCCCAGATGACCACTTCGACCCGTATTGCGACGACGGGGAGACGTATGCTACTACTCCTCCCTTGTTTTTGGGAGGCACAGCTGTTACTCCCGGTGTCAGTGTTGGGAGCCGGCGGGTGTAACCTGAACGTCACAACTGGTAGCGACCGAAGGAACAATAGGGTCTCACGCACATCCTGTGTCGTCCTGATTTACCCTGCATGCGACAGTCTTGTGGTACCATTTTTCAGCAGGACAATCCGCGTGGCACGCATCTCAATGAACTGCCTGCGTTATGTTGAGGTATTCCCGTGGCCAAAATGCTGAACAAATCTGTCTCCAATGGAATATGAGTGGAATCAGCTTGTGAGGTAATGGGCGAGTTGTGGCGCCCTGAAAATATTCTATGTTCAGAGTTGGCGTGCCCGGGCGGGGGCGGCTCGTCAGCGGCCGCATGGTGTCGCACATTGGGCGGAGCAAGAGCAGCAGCCCCAGCGAGTGGTCCAGACCGACCGCGTGGCTGGGAATTTCATGTTGACACTGTATCGAGGAGTGTGCTTGGCATCGATGAAGGAGATGTGTATGCCAGGAGTGCCAAAGATGGCGGACTTTGTGAAACCATAATAGCAGACATTTCACAGCTCATGTAGAAATTAATAATAGCCAGAGGAATCATGATACCTTAAAAAGAAACAAGGACATTACCATTATTTGCACGACGATTCTGATGGTGTAATCAGATTTGCAATATCTTTATTAGTTTAAAGTTTAGTATCTGACGATAAATTATAGAAGTAACACCCAGCAAGGAATTTCCAAAATCTAATTAGTTCATCCGATTTTGTCGATCGACGTGTCTTGCGAAAGCTATTAGTGTAAACCTAAATTGATATGAATTACAGGCATGTAACTTGAATAGTACATGAGTTATTGTAGGTCATAGTGGCCGATTACTATTGATCGCATCAGGTCATAAGTACTCCACAGTTACACGAAAAAAAACGGTAGCATCATGTTTATAAATATATTTATTCGTCAGTGTCTTTGTTTAAATCCGATATATACTATTCATGAAGAAATTGGTTACATATATACTGTGTTTTAGAAAGCACAGAGACATTAGGCTACTGGCCTACCTTTTGTTTCTATTCCTTTATGTTTATTTGATTTGTTTATGTATTTAATAATGTGTGTTAAAGCGTGTTTATTGTCCAGCTGTAGGAATATTTATTTAATTTCAAGTTATTTAAATGTAAATCCTGTACTTCATATGTGTTTCAATATGTTTGTGAGTGTGCGTTGGCCTGAAGACATGGCGAGAGCGCTCTAGCCAATCACAGCGCTCGTTAATGGGGAGACTGGATGGAAGTGCTGGACAGGGGGGGGGGGGGGAGGGGGAGGGTGCTGGACAGGAAAGACTTGGAGAGTGCAGTAGTTGGCGCTTGGTAGCAGGAGATAGAAATATTTCGTAGTGCACTTGTGAGACTTTCGTGGCTTCTGCAGTGAAGACGTAGTATGCGTTTAGAAGTGAATAAGTCGCGAGCTATATTGTTGTTCGTAACTAATTACGTGAAGTAGGAATCTATTGTCTCCCTGTTATTCAACTTATATTTTATTTAATTGCTGGACCATCGACACCAATAAGTGTTTGCATTAATAAACAGCATTCTTCAAGATTCTTCTGCTATCGTACTCATCATTTAAAGTCGTTAAAAATAGTAGCTGAAGATTTTATTTAATTGCAATCTTTCATTTATAAATTTCTACGTTACATTCAAAATTCGCAATTGCCGAATGATAGGAACCTTCGACCATTCGATTCATGTGTATATTCATATTGTATACTGTAGACCCAGCTGTATTTGGCTTGTAATGCGGCAAGTAAGTATCCCAGCTCCTAGACAACGAAACCAGCCAAAACTTTTCATATTTCAACTCTGAGTCAGAGGGTACGATGTTGAGGGCCATCACGCCACATCATTTTCTTTCGGAAAGCCCGCAAGCTCGGACGCCGAACTCCGTCCCAGAGGCAGTACCCACGATATCAAGGTCAAGTTACAGCAGATGTGCGCCAGATCACCTTAGGAGACGGTACAACGGCTTTATGACACCCTTCCCAATCGGATCAGCGCACGCATTGAGGGCAGAAGGTGCGCAGATTCATACTGAGAAATGGGCTCGTACTGCCAAGTTCTTTGTAAATTTCGTTGAATTTTGTAATCACTGAAATAATATCGCGTTATTCTTATATTGCTTAAGTTTCATTTCGTTTCCTCTTCACCTTCTTGGAGTTTCACTGTCAGGCACTGCAGTATGCCGAAGTTCTTGGAACCCGGTGCCTCGCACCGTCTCCTTGCTAGAGGTCGAGTACCGCGGCAGAAGCGTGCATGCGACGGAGGCGAGCTCGTACCATGCGTTACAAAATGAAATAAGCGTGGACGGGCATCCATAAACGCTATCTCGGCCGCGCCGTGAAGAACGCGCCAATGGCAGATTATTAGGCGCATCAAGACTGGAAGCTAACGAGCGCTCATTAGCGAAGCGCCTGCAGACCGCCGTATCGTCGAAAAGGTTTCCTGCGCTGCGGACGCGGCAGCTTCTCTGCTCAGTAAATCACAAGCTTTAAACCACACCGCTCTTGAATGCCTGCCAAATCTATTAGGTTGATGCATAAGTTAGTAACGTTCCTGTTTTACATGTTGGTATTCCGGTCGCTATGGGTTTATTTATCGATTGTCATTTTTTATTTGTAATTCACTACCGTTATTTAAGCCTACATATTGTCATTTTTATCATATAGAGGATAGAGCTGCGGGCACTTGAAAATGGAATGCCTAGTACAGAAATCGACATACTCTTCTGTTTGATTTCAGTAGAGTGATCATGATAATTGTCGTGTGACTAGGGCCTCCCGTCGGTTAGACCGTTCGCCAGGTGCAAGTCTTTCGAATTGACGCCACTTGCGCGTCGATGGGGATGAAATGATGATGATTAGGACAACAGAACACCCAGTCCCTGAGCGGAGAAAATCTCCAACTCAGCCGGGAATCGAACCCGGACCCTTACGATTGACATTCTGTCGCGCTGACCACTCAGCTACCGGGGACGCACAATAAAGGGATGACTGCAGCAGTATGGGGATAATTCCATTGGACAGGGAACGGCAAGAAAATGATTTTCTCCTTTTAGGAGGGTCGTTCAGGAAGATGTTCGGGGTTAAATGGAGATCCTGTAAACGCATTTTCTACAATGATCCATGTCACTGTGGTCAAGAACTGGCACATGTGACCGACTGCGATCATGTCGTGATCGTGCCACATTTGAATGCCGTGGGGAAGGACCAAAAATCCGTAATATGGGAACCATGGCAAAATCACAAAAATCAGCAGGTGGCCTAATGTACATCTCTGCTTGTTCGTCATCTATTGCCTCGTGAACAACACCTGCCATTCCTCTCCTGTATCGTTAGTGGTGACGAGAAATGGTGCCGTTATGCTAACTAACGTAAGGGAAAGAATGGAATGGCTGAGCGCAAACAAAGCAGCAACTTTCCGTACAAAGACCTGCACGCATCCAAAAAAGAGAATGTTATGCATATGGTGGAAAAGTGACGGTGTGATTTACTTCGAATTGCTTTCAACAGGTGTAATCATCATACAATAAAGGCTTTCACGACCGGATGTTTCAGCTGCTGAGAATTTTTCCGGGTTGTATGGCCGTGGTCCATGGAACTCTTTAAGAGGGAGATTGAAGAGTTCCATGGAGCACGGCCATACAACCCGGAAAAATTCTCAGCAGGTGTAATCATCGCTGCTAACATTTATTATCAACAACTGATACGTCTTGCAGAAGTAATCCAAGAACATCGAGTCAGGAAGATTGCGTGAAGCGATGCTACTCCATGATAACGCCCTCCTATATTCAGCTAGATTGACAAAAAAACACTATACAGGCATTGGGCTGGGAAGTCATTCCGACCTACCTTATCACATGAACCTGCGCCCTCAGATTTTCAGCTTTCCCACTCTGTATGGAACAAGCTTCAAGGAACTTTTTTCCGGATGAAACTGCGCTCCGACGGTGACTCAACGAGCTCTTTGCCTCGAAACCACGTTATTTCTACAGTCACAGAATCGAAAAACTATCCCACAGTTGACATACTTTTACAGTGAAGGAGAATCTATTATTGATGAGTAAAGTCTCTGTCATGTGCATCTATTGCAAATTTATGGAAAAGCGCTACGAACTTACGCACAGACTCAACACCTATGTTATCACTTCAGCGTAGGATGAAAGGGTAAACACATCGCACTGACAATATTAAATAGAAAGAAAAAAATACACTGCGTAACAATTCAAGTGAGATTTCTCAACGAGTTAAATGTCGTATGGCATTGCTGGCTGGGATGTGGATTCACCTCACCTGTTGAAAGGGAGAGATGTGTGTCCCTTCGCTTGCAGGTTGAGAGATGGTGTATGTGTATTTCTAGACTATGTGAGTGTGATGGATACGTATATTTTGTAGTGACATGTTTGTGTTTTATGATGATGATGATGATGATGATGAGAGAAGGCAGAAGATGAAATCCATTTCGGGCACTCCGTCTACTCCTCTCGAATAGCACCAAGGGGTCCGTTGACCTTCACATCACCATCCGACGGACGGAACACCATCAACAGAGTTACAAATCCTCACTTCGTGAGACGGTGCAGAGAACTATGGGATTTAATCCAGTAAATTGGCGCAGAGACTGGCTATCGGGAACTTTACACCACTACACCGCCTCCCGGTGCCAGCTAAATACTGTCACTGAAAATTTCTTTCAGCACCAGCACTCTAACCAGCTACCTCCAAGTCGAGCGCCACCAGAGAGGTGTGCGTTAAGCGCCCTTTTAACTAAATATTTTACCGAATTACAAGATTTACATACGTTGATGAAGGGCTTAAACATTGTCAGTGTATCCTTTTACGTATTTACATTATAGAAAGAATAGATAATACACACATAAAAAAGTTCTGCATCACCCAGGTTCTGATGATAGACGTTGACTATGGATATTGTGTCACAGACACAGTCCCATTGACTGTTCAGAGGTGTCACTAAACCCGCCAAAAGATGTAAACACCCATGCATGAGCAGCGCCTACTAGACGGAGGGGGTCCGGCAGCCGATCAGTTTCAGTCTTCCACCTGGAAGGAGGTACATGGCTTGTGTTGTCCATAGTTCAACCATGCCTAGACGGTCAATCCTACGGTTCGATCGCGTCCGCATTGTTACTTTGAGCCAGGAAAGGGATCTCAACAAGGGAAGTGTCCAGGCGACTCGGAGTGAACCAAAGCGATGTTGTTCGGACATGGAGGAGATACAGAGAGACAGGAACTGTCAATAGCATGCCTCGCTTAGGGTGCCCAAGGGCTACTACCTGCAATGGATGACCGCTACCTACGGATTATGGCTCGAAGGAACCATGTTGAATAATGCTTTTCATGCAGTCACAGGACGTCGTGTTACGACTCAAACTGTGCGCAATAGGCCGCATGATGCGCAACTTCACCCCCGACGTCCATGGCGAGGTCCATCTATGCAACCACGACACCACGCAGCGTGGTACAGCTGGGCCCAACAACATGCCGACTGGACTGCTCAGGATTGGCATCACGTTCTCTTCACTGATGAGTGTCGCATATGCCTTCAACCAGACAAACGTCGGATACGTGTTTGGAGGCAATCCGGTCGGGCTGAAAGCCTTACACACACTGTCCAGCGAGTGCAGCAAGGTGGAGGTTCCCTGCTATTTTGGGGTGGCATTATGTGGGGCCGACGTACGCCGCTGGTGGTCATGGAAGGCGCAATAACTGCTATACGATACGTGAATGCCATCCTCCGACCGATAGTGCAACCATATCGGCAGCATATTGGCGAGGCATTCGTCTTCATGGACAATTCGCGCCCCCATCGTGCACATCTTGTGAATGATTTCCTTCACGATAACGACATCGCTCGACTAGAGTGGCCAGCATATTCTGCAAACATGAACCCTATCGAACATGCCTGGGAAAGATTGAAAAGGGCTGTTTATGGACGACGTGACCCATCAGCCACTCTGAGAGATCTACGCTGAATCGCCGTTGAGGAGTGGGACAATCTGGACTAAGAGTGCCTTGATGAACTTGTGGATAGTATGCCACGACGAATACAGGCATGCATCAATGCAAGAGTTCGTGCTACTGGGTATTAGAGGTAGCGGTGTGCACAGCAGTCTGGACCAGCACCTCTGAATGTATCGCTTTTTGGTGGTACAACATGCAATGTGTGGTTCTCATGAGCCATAAAAAGGGCGGAAATGATGCTTATGTTGATCTCTACTGCAATTCTCTGTACAGGTTCCGGAACTCTCGGAACCGAGATAATGCAAAACTTTTTTTTTCATGTGTGTAATATGGTGGTCAAAAAGATCGATTACAGCAGTGATCATTTTGTATACACAGGATCCAGCGTAAACCGACTGTACTACTTCTTCCAGAATATTTTCTTTATTCTATGATGTGTAGTGTTTGAATTGGTTGTAGCTGCAAATCGGACAAATCAAATAGCAGAGCTGCAACAAACTGTATAGAATTTATGTTTTTTCATGTAATAAGAATTTCGCGTGTATAACCGGAAATTAAAAAGGCGACATTTAAGTTAATGATATCAACGAAGTGTTCACATTTTTGTAAATGAAAGTAATATGTGTAGTTTTTGTTAAACTGTGTACATACGAAATTAGACATGTAATGCAAAAACATCTTCTCTCACAGTTAAAATAGTATAATAATAACAATAATAATAATGAAAATAACAGAGTTAAAAAAACACTAACAAGGAAGGTCACCAACGGTGCGATCGACTTTTTCAATCAATCTGTACGGTGATTCTCTACAGTATTAAAAACAGGGTGTGTTAAAAAGGACTTTACAGCTTTGGAAGGATACACTGATCAGCGAGAACATTATGACCACCTACCTAATACCTAGTACGTCCACCTTTGGCAAGAAATGAAAGCAATGAGGCCTTGGTATGTCGCTGGAGGGTGCTGGGACCACATCTGCACAAACAAGTCATTCAATTCCCGTAAATTCCGGGAAGGGGGGGCAATGATCTCTGCCGCCACATTCAATCACATCCACGACGTCTTCGATCTGGTTCAGTTCTGACCAGTTGGGAGCCAGCAGATCAATTGCAACTCGCCACTGTGTTCCTCGGACCACTCCATCACACTCCCGTCCTTGTGACACGGCGCATTATCTTGCTGAAAAATGCGACTGCATCCAGGAGTAGGCGTGCGGAACGATTTAAAGGGCAACGATTACATAATCATAGGTAAAGCAGTTGCAAGGCAGATTTATTTAAAGAAGGCCCCGAAAACGTAGTCTATCCGTAAAGGAGGCAATTAACAAAACCCTCGTTCGACCAATACTTAAATACTAATTGTTAGTCAGGGAGTCGTGCCAGATAGGATTGAAAAAGGAAACAGAGAAGATCAAAAGAAGAGCAGCGTATTTCGCCTCTGGTCCATTTAGTATGCGCGAAAGGACTACAAAGACGGTCGTCATATTCCAGTGACTGGCGCTACAAGAGAGGCATTGAGCATCACAGTGTGGGTTACAGTTAGAACTCCGAGGGCGTATGTTCGTGGAAGGGGTAATCAATAAACTGCTTCCTCCTGCATATTTATTTCGAAAACACCATGGAGGTGAAGTTACAGAGACTCGAGCGCACTCGGAGGTTTAGAAGCAATCATTCTTCCCACGACCTACTCGCGACGGTAACAAAAGAAAATGTTACTGACAGTGGAAGACCAAGTACTCTCCCCCACACACGGTGGCTCGCGATGTGTTGCTGTAAATGTGGGCAGTGATTTACAGGAGTCAGGGTCGTCCGAAGCGCTGTTCGTTGGGCAGATTGAATTTCAGATCCTTCCTCAATCAACGCTGGTATGATCCGCTCTCACTCCTCCTGTTTGTTGCGAGTACGGACACAGTAAGATCAAACATTCAGACAGCGCATCCATAGGCGATGTTACATTCCGTGACACTGCGTACTTCACTACCCGCTCGTTTAGCGTACGACCGTCCGTCGGTCCATCCAATCCGTCCACGCATCACTGTTGCAGCAGTTTGCGCCGTACCAGGCGATATATCGCGATAGAAGCAATCCGACCGAGCGATGAGCAGGGGAGGTCTGCAGGCTGAAGTCGCATTCTGCTTCGCCACGCTGACGGACGTTTCATCTCAGTAACAGTTTGCTCTGACCAAATAGGAACACACGACGACTTCAGTTTCTCTTCTGTCCTTGTCTGCTATTCTGCCAGTACTCCATTCTCTCACCATGTTGCCCTCCCCTTTATTCTGTCCATGTCGTTCTCTATTAACTACTTCTACAGCCTTGACAGTCTTCTACAGTTAGTTTCTTATTCTTAAATAGGTTTCTTTTTGTTTCTTCCCAATTTTTAATGTTGTTCCTTTTTAGTTTTTTCCTTATTTTCGTAATCCATGCCACTGTCAATCTCTTTTTTTTCAGAAATAGAGAAATATTTGTTTAGTTAGTGCCTTTCCACTCAGTCGGTACGTGTGTGCGAAAAAGATTAATCTTCACTTTGATATTACTCGTTGCTTCTCATTTTCCATTTGTGTGTAGTTTGTATTGCACCAATTATTTTTATGACAATCCCTCTTCGAACGCATCCGCAACATGGCATTCAGAAAACTCGAGCCTAACAAAGACTCATCTGGCGCCAGTCCACAACGTCAGCGCGAAGAGTTAAAGAAAGACGTGGCTTTTTTTTTTGGGACGGACGTAGCGTTTACATCTACTATAACGCGAGACAATTCGGGTCGACTTGGTGGCGGCGGACACGGGCCGTATATATAACGCGGGCCGCAGGAAGCCGCGCCGGCGGTAATTCAATTGTGCCCGCCCGCCAGATGATTAATGGTCAGCCCAGTTTGTTTACCCCGAAGCGCGCTGCTCTCCGAGATACCAATCCCGTTCCATTACGCCGCGCATAACAAACACCAAACTGGCGCGACTTTGGACGCGTTCCTCCTCCACAAACGCTCTAATGAGGACGTCCCATTACAGAAAAGCTTGGAACCAGTCAAATTACTGCGAACGCTGGTCCTGTGAATTCGTCAAGTCTTTACGCTTTAACAACGGGGCAGAGACAGAGATTAATGTTACGGGTGATATTCCAACTAACAAATGCAGCCCTACATCTCCCTCGAGCGATTAGCAGAGTTACGATAAATTAATAATTGGCTGTGGTCGTTCACAAGGTTTTTTTTTTTTTTTTAGATTGAAATGTCCTTTTATCTGTCGTTTGAGTACTTGCTGTAGCAAGTGGAAGCTAAAAGTAATTCAGATAAATCTGACGTGGAGAAGCCTATCTTCACCTGATAGATGGTTGAGGCTAACCAACCGGTACAATCATAGGTTAAGAGTGCTAATTTGGCTGGAAGAGAATAATTCGAGGGAACTGTATGAACATGTGAGTCCTTTTTTTTTGGGGGGGGGGGGGGGAGGGAGCACTCAAGTTCTGAATTAGAATGAGCCTCCCTGGGACTTCACCTCCGCTCCAAATGAATACGAATTCAGCGTCGTAAACCCTACGACATATCGTACACTCCTTCCACGTGGTTCTGTAGAATGTTGATATGAATCCAATGCTTGCGTCATATATACGGGCGCCAACAATCACGCGATTGCGTCTATGTGAGAGAGAAAGGAGTCAGTCTCTCCCCCCCCCCCCTCTCTCTCTCTCTCTCTCTCTCTCTCTCTCTCTCTCTCTCTTTGAGAGGGGAAAGAGGGTACCGTCGACACACATCCCTGTCTCTCTCAAAACACATCCGTAAAATATTGTCAGAGATGCAGTGGCCGTACATGCTCTTCCATTGTACTGCGTGGAATATCCATAGGTGTTACTCAGCAAAGCGAACTTGTTACCTGGCCATGGCGACAGCACCGTCGTGATTGCGCCTCAGAAGGGTGGAGGGAGGTAGCGACAGCGGACACTATGGTATCCTTACAAGCGGAGCGCTGTCTCACTCTATATGCCTGTACGCGCGAATCATGAAGCGCTCATTTATGACAAGGACAGGAAAAGAGCGTACAGTACTTCACATCCTTGCTTCTCACGAAGCTTCGCTGACAGTATCCGTAAAGCCACCTTCTTTGACAATATCAGGGTTCTTTGTTGCCTAGTCATCTGCTGTTTCAATCTCGGATGATAACTGAAACTCTTTCTTCCAGTCTATGCCGACTGATTTTGCTGTATTTTCTCTTTCCTCGTTGGTGAAAGTGCGAGCTCTCCTCCAGTATTCATCACTCACTTCTCTGGCGTGATTTTGATGATGTTTGTTTTGGGGAGCGCTCAAATGCGCGGTCATCACCGCCCGTACAAATTCCCAATTTTTACACAGTCAATTTTTTTTTTCGCAGTTCAGTCTAGCCACTGTCACGAATGATGATTATGATGAAGAAAACAACACCCAGTCCCCGGGCAGAGAAAATCCCCAACCCGGCCGGGAATCGAACCCGGGACCCCGTGATTCAGAGGCAGCAATGCTAGCCACTAGAACACGAGCTGCGTACACTCTTTTGGCGTGATACACGGCCTTCCTAGTCTAACAAGTCACAACAGTAATACCTAACGTTACAGCTGCAAAACCGAACTGACTGCATGGTATAGAGCTTACAGCTTTTGGGTAGTAAAGCTCATAGCCTGTCTTCGGTTCCCAATCACCTCAAACTTTCCTCTGGCGAGCAGGTCAGGAAAGAGTTCCCCTCAGCCTTATGAGGTTAACCGGAAAGTTGCTTGGATATGAAAGCAGCAAAACTAACACGCACGTCGTCCGTGCACCGTTAAGAGGCAAGCCATGCACCAGGCAAGGTGACGCACAACTCTTATTTATTAGCAGCAAAAGCATTAGCCGAGGGAGGGAGGGAGGGAGGGAGGGAGGGAGGGAGAGAGAGATGACTGGCATATTACAGCTAAGGATCTTATTCTTGTAAGATTGCAGAACAGGATTTACGTCCAGCGGGCGGTTGTTGCGGGGAACCATTTTCTTGCAAAAGTTTCTCAATGAAATGAAGAGGAGAATGCTGGTACTCGTTAATTAATGTCGAAAGTTCCTCCTGTCTCTATGTAACTGTAATTGTATTCTGTTTATTTCTATATCACAGTCGGAAGTATTCCTGTTGTAGTCATACAAAAGTGAAGACGAAACGCGACCTGGCATTCACAACAATGGAAATGTCGTGTGGCTAGGGCCTCCCGTCGGGTAGACCGTTCGCCTGGTGCAGGTCTTCCGATTTGACGCCACTTCGGCGACCTGCGCGTCGATGGGGATGAAATGATGATGATTAGGACAACACAACACCCAGTCCCTGAGCGGAGAAAATTTCCGACCCAGCCGGGAATCGAACCCGGGCCCTTAGGATTGACAGTCTGTCACGCTGACCACTCAGCTACCGGGGCGGACGTTCACAACAATGAAACGCTGCCTGGCCACGCTGTTTGACAATAGACCGCCAACAATGTCACTTTGCAACACGGAGGCCGTCATTACACGACGCCGCCGAGGAACTCTTCCGTGCAGCGCATTCCAACCTCCACACTGCGCGTCGCAGCACGCCGCCACTGAAAACAGGCGCAGCCGTAGTCGTCGTGCGCAGCTTTGATAGTGCTGCCACTTTAGGCCGGCTGCTGCTGCGCTGCACTTCAGTTTCGTCATGGAGTCTGACCACGAGGATGCCTCTCTATTAACTTCTCGTACTGAATAAGAAAAACAAAAGGATGAAATTTAAAAGGAAATTCTGGGGCATCCATTTCTAGAACGGAGAATAACTAAAGGCCTTTCTCATACGTTGCATGACGACCTACAACAAAACGACGGGAAGCTTTCCCCTCTATTTCCTATTTCCAAATGACACGGGGATCTTTCGACCATCCTTTTTCCACGATTCAGGCTTGCGGTACAAGGAACGTATACCAATATGCGACTTCGCGTGCCAGAAAATAAGAAACTTATTCTCACATTAAGCTGTCTGCAGGTTGTGCTGTGGTGCTTAGTGTGGCTGCCACTAAATCGAGAGGTCCCGGGTTCGATTGCCGGCTGGGTCTGAGATTTTCTTCGCTCAGGGACTGGGTGTTTCAAGTTGTTCTAATTATTTCGCCTTATGTCCATCACGAAGATGCGCAGTCACCGAAGTGGCGTGGAACACAAAGACTCGCACCAGGCGGGCGAACTACACCACATGGGGTCTCCCAGCCGATAATGCTATACGATCGTTTCATTTTGTCACATTACGGCAAAAACATTTTATACTTATATCCCATCAAGCACTTATTTTAAATAGATTACACGTCAACTTACCATCCAAATTACTCTAAATTTATTTCTGAAGGCATACTTGTAGAAGATATTAGTCCGTAATTATGATGAATTCCCGTGTGGATAACTATCTGTGCGCTCTTAAAGAGACAGTTAATTGGACTGAGAACAGAGTGGAAAATTTCAATGTCGCATATGACGTCATATGTAAAATTCCTCTGTCTGAAGATATGGATCCGAATAATGTCAGGTGTATAAACCATATGAAGTAAAAACATAAGTTTTTTAAAAAATATTTTTGTTCTTCCTGTTACGGTGAAGTGTACCTGCGCAAATGTGAGAAAAAAATATTTATGGTCTGTTAAGTAAGTAAACGCAAAGGCGACTAGTATAAATGAACAATTTTTGTTAGCTTTGTCCATACTGTCAGTTGTTAAGACAGTAGAAAGACTTTCCAGGGAAGCGGCTTCTTCCGTTTTAACAATCTTGCGTCTGTTCCTTCGGCTGTGACAGCCGTAGACACGTGTGCCAATTTTTTAATCTGATTTGTTCTGAATTATACCACTATTAACAGTAATAATTACAATCAATGTAGTCTCCTATAGATTTCTCATGTATGTTTTCACGATATGTATTTTCTGTTCCAGAAAAGATCTTTCGGGAAAGGTAACGTCCATTGTTTGAAACCCCCCGACTATAATCCAGTATCGTGTCTTGCTTTTGAAGCATTTCATTTCAAACGGAACATGCGTCTTTTTTTTTTTTAATACGAAGTCCCAACCAGTACTACTACCACTAATTAAGGTGGAAACTATATTATTATTCTTCACGGTCATTTCGCTTATCGAACGACGGTACGTGCAGCAACACCCACTGCCTGATACACCCATCAATGAAACAAACCGAGGCTATTAAATTTCAGGTAAGCCAGTCAGTAATCAATTGAGTGATTAAGTAAATGACGTGTGGGTTTAAATTCAGTGCGTCATGCCATCAGTTTTGTCATGCATCCTTTAGACGGGAAACTTTTACTTAGGCACTGGATACTGTTTAGCACAGTCAATTATCTTTATCATTTTCATTTGCTCTTTACTGCCACACAAAAAGGATACATTATACTATGATGTACAGGTACAAGCTACTGCGACGTTTTAGTTGCTTTTCTTAAAACATTCAAAACATCCTCCTTTGTGTCTGTTTTCACAAGTTCACAAAGTTTTAAAATCCAGGCACACTAAAGATAAGATTGTCTTCATCTTTCTGTTCACTGGCAATTGACTCCCAAGAGACCAAATTCATCGTGGGGGGTCGTGTATTGTCTAGGGTTCCTTCGCAATTCGAGTTGCCTCCAAAATGGCGACGTGCAGTTCTCTCGCATTCTCCTCGGGACATTTAAATACGGACCATGGTTTATGGACAGTGGTCCTCACTTTGTGTTGCTGACCGCGGGCGACCACAACGTGGCAGTTCAGTGTTTTCAGCCTCGTGATACCGGCTGAATTTTCGAACGACGCAGTTGTGGTGTAGTTCCCGTAGTGACAACGCCTCTCACCGTAAAGTGACAGCGCTTGAAATTAGCTTCCCAGGCATGTTTAACAGACTGAACAGTTTACACAAGCTGGACTTTCCCGTTCACGGCTGGTGAGACAATGTGTGGTGAATCTACATTATTTGGCGGCTGAACCACGCTTGCGATCGCTCTTGCGGGTTGCCTACCTAGCGTTTTACAGGGGCAATATAAATTTGAT
Organism: Schistocerca americana; assembly: GCF_021461395.2. Lineage (NCBI taxonomy): Eukaryota > Metazoa > Arthropoda > Insecta > Orthoptera > Acrididae > Schistocerca > Schistocerca americana. The sequence goes on from NC_060126.1 coordinate 107,931,655, forward strand.
TTTCAGAATTCTTATGTACATGATTGAATACTTTACAAATGAGTTAAAAAATTTACGTTAAGTGGAGTGCAGTGGCACCAGAAAGTATTGGCACAGACACATTTTCCCATCTGATACAAAATGTATAAGTACTAGGAACATTACATCTATACCATTAACTGTGATTCAGCAAAGGAAATAATCTGTATGTTAAAATATTTTCCCAAAGGAACAGAAACACACGTAATCAATTAAATGAGGGTTTCCTCCTGCTCAAGGAAGTATTGGCGCACTGTCCGAAGTTCGTTACTGTGCTTGACAGAAGGCGCCGCGCGAACCAGATTTGTGCAGCCGGAGTTCACGAACAGCAGAGTCGCTTGCCCGACAGCCAGTGTAAGAGGCATTCACTTGTCACCATGAGTCCGAACGGGAAGGAGCATTCTGTTTCGTTACGCAACCAGGAGGTTTGCATTCAATGGGTAAAAGTGACAGCGAGTTTGGTAAATAACTTTTTATTAACCATACAACAATGCAGGCAATCATCAAAAAATTTGGAAAGACTCGCACAGCACACAATAAACGCAGATTTGGACATCCAAGACTACTTACACGTAGAGAGCGTCGAGGGACAGTTCGTGTTGTTCAAAAAGAGCCCTTTAAAGAGCGGGGTCGTTTGTACCGGACAGGCAGTCAACGTCCAACAAACAGGCCAGTGCTCAAACTATTAGGAATGTTTTGAAAGCAGCTTATACTCGTGGCAGATCTCCGAGAAAGAATTCATTTATTTCGGAAGGTAACGGTGAAAACGCTTGTAATTCGCCAAAGAATGTTTTGAAAGCAGCTTATACTCGTGGCAGATCTCCGAGAAAGAATTCATTTATTTCGGAAGGTAACGGTGAAAACGCTTGTAATTCGCCAAAGATTATGTCAATAAATCGATTGAAATGTGGAATACAGTGCTATTTTCTGACGAATCCAGGTTTAACCTGTTTGGGTCTGACGAACAGGAGAAAGTGTGGCGCAAACCAAACACGCAGCTCCAATCACGACATCTCCTACCTACAGTAAAATATGGGAGGCAGCATAATAGTTTGGGAATGCATGGCAGCTTCTGGAGTCAGTGACTTGAAAATCATTGGAGGTGTCATGGAACATCGTAAATACGTAAATGTCTTGCGAGGCCATTTGTGTAGAGGTGTACAGAAACTGGGTATTGATGGCATCTGTTACTTTCATTAAGACAAGAACGCTAAACATACGGCTCTGGGATCTCGGGAGTGGTTATTACATAATGCTCCAAGAATCGGTTTCACTCCAACATAATGCCCTAATCGTAACCCGATAGAGCTCCTCTGGGCACAATTGGATATAAATGTGCGAAAACGTTGTTCTACATGACAAGAGGTGGTTTCAGACGCTGTTATTAGAGGAATGGTTGAAGATCTCTCCAATTGCTTCACTCCATGCCAAGACGTCTACAAGCTGTCATCAATGCCAACGGTATGCACAAAGGCTACTAGAATTTAAGTTACATAAATTAGGGAGACTTTAACTTCATTTCTGTGTAGGTCTGTTAATACATTTTTTATGTGTAGAGCAATTGGTTTCTTTTTGTACACAAATATTTTTGTTGTGAGGAAGAGCCTTATGTTTACTGCTGGGCATCATCTTTATTTGTTTGTAATGTATACTAGTCAGCCAGAACATTGTGACTACTACTATCAATATAAATCCATCCAGGCGATAGCAGCGGTACCTGGCGAGGAACGACTGCTAGTCAAGAGACACGCACGGTGCATGTAGTATCAGAGAGAGTAGGCCAACTGTCCGTGTGTAGAATGGGGAAGGAGCGTGATCTATCTGAATTTGACCGAGGGCAGACTGTGATGGCCCGGAGGCTCGCCACGAGCATTTCGCGAACTGCACGACTTGTCAGTTTTTCGAGGAGTACTGCGGTGAGTGTCTTCAACACTAGGAGAAATCAAGATGAAGTAACGTCCGGACATCGCGGGGTTTGGCTGCCACCCCTCATTATAGACGTCGGACGTCTTGCGTTGCGCAGACTGGCAAAACAGGGCAGGTAGCAAACTGTGGCGGGTCTAACATCAGACATTAATCGTGGCAGAGTACAGGTGTGTCTGAATTCACAGTGCACCGAACGCTCGTAATATTGGCCTCCAAAGCCGACAACACATGCACGTGACAATATTAACACCATGATATCGGCAATTACGACTGAAATGGGCACGTGACCATCGGCACTGGAAGTTGGCGCAGTGGCAGAGCGTTCCATGGTATAGTGAATCCCGATACCTTCTTCATCATGCCGATGGGAGGGCGCGAATCTGTCGTTTACGAGGGGAACAGCTCCTTGACAACTCTACTGCTGGACGGAGACGAGCTCCATTACGCTCTGGGGAACATTCACGTGGGCATTTATGTCTCCAGTGAAGCACGTGCAAGGTACCATGACGGCCAAGGAGTATCGTACACTGGTTGCAGACCACGTACACTCCTTGATGACGATTATGTTTACGACGCCAGTGGTGTTTTTCAAAAAGATAATGACCCGTATCATAAGACCAGGAATGTGACGGAGTGATTCGAGGAACACAATGGCGAGTTCCAATTGAAGTGCTGCGCTCGCAACTCGCCAGGTATGAACCCGATCGGAAATGTCTGGGATGTGATTGAACGTGGCGCTAGAGGTCACGGCCCTTCTCCCCGGAATTTGCGGGAACTAGATTCAAAATGGCTCCAAGCACTATGGGACTTAAAATCTGAGGTCGTCTGTCCCCTAAACCTAGAACTGCTTAAACCTAACCAACCTAAGGACATCACACACATTCATGCCCGAGGCAGGATTCGAACCTGCGACCGTAGCAGCAGCGCGGTTCCGGACTGAAGCACCTAAACATCAACGCTGTTATCCTTGCCAAAGATGGACGTAGCGGCTATTAGGCGGTCATAATGTTCTGGCTGATCAGTGTATATATGAAACTTCCTGGCAGATTAAAACTGTGTGCGGGACCGAAACTCGAACTCGGGTTCTTTGCCTCTCGCGGGCAAGTGCTCTACCACCTGAGCTACCCAAGCGCGACTCACGCCCCGTTCTCACAGCTTTACTTCTGCCAGTATCTCGTTTGGAAGGTAGGAGACGACATACTGGCAGAAGTGAAGCTGTGAGGACGGGGCGTGAGTCGTGCTTGGGTAGCTCAGATGGTAGAGCACTTGCCCGCGAAAGGCAAAGGTCCCAAGTTCGAGTTTCGGTCCCGCACACATTTTTAAACTGCCAGGAAGTTTCACATCAGCGCACACTCCGCCGCAGAGTGAAAATCTCATTCCAGTGTGTATATAATTGTAGGTATGTCAGTACTTTGTGATGCCACTGTATAAATTTCATGTTTGAAGATGTACAATCCTTATGATGTTTATTTTATTAGTTTTACACTGTTGTTGTTGTTGTTGTGGTCTTCAGTCCTGAGACTGGTTTGATGCAGTTCTCCATGCTAAACTATTCTGTGCAAGCTTCTTCATCTCCCAGTACCTACTGCAACCTACATCCTTCTGAATCTGCTTAGTGTATTCATCTCTTGGTCTCCCTCTACGATTTTTACCCTCCACACTGCCCTCCAATGCTAAATTTGTGATCCCTTGATGCCTCAAAACATGTCCTACCAACCGATCCCTTCTTCTAGTCAAGTTGTGCCACAAACTTCTCTTCTCCCCAATCCTATTCAATACCTCCTCATTAGTTACGTGATCTACCCACCTTATCTTCAGCATTCTTCTGTAGCACCACATTTCGAAAGCTTCTATTCTCTTCTTGTCTAAACTATTTATTGTCCATGTTTCACTTCCATACATGGCTACACTCCATACAAATACTTTCAAAAACGCCTTCCTGACACTTAAATCTATACTCGATGTTAACAAATTTCTCTTCTTCAGAAACGATTTCTTTGCCATTGCCAGTCTACATTTTATATCCTCTCTACTTCGACCATCATCAGTTATTTTACTCCCTAAATAGCAAAACTCCTTTACTACTTTAAGTGTCTCATTTCCTAATCTAATCCCCTCAGCATCACCCGATTTAATTTGACTACATTCCATTATCCTCGTTTTGCTTTTGTTGATGTTCATCTTATATCCTCCATTCAAGACACTGTCCATTCCGTTCAACTGCTCTTCCAAGTCCTTTGCTGTCTTTGACAGAATTACAATGTCATCGGCGAACCTCAAAGTTTTTACTTCTTCTCCATGAATTTTAATACCTACTCCGAATTTTTCTTTTGTTGCCTTTACTGCTTGCATCAATATACAGATTGAATAACAACCCTGTCTCACTCCTTTCCCAACCACTGCTTCACTTTCATGCCCCTCGACTCTTATAACTGCCATCTGGTTTCTGTACAAATTGTAAATAGCCTTTCGCTCCCTGTATTTTACCCCTGTCAACTTCAGAATTTGAAAGAGAGTATTCCAGTCAACATTATCAAAAGCTTTCTCTAAGTCTACAGATGCTAGAAACGTAGGTTTGCCTTTTCTTAATCTTTCTTCTAAGATAAGTCGTAAGGTTAGTATTGCCTCACGTGTTACAACATTTCTACGGAATCCAAACTGATCTTCCCCGAGGTCCGCTTCTACCAATTTTTCCATTCGTCTGTAAAGAATTCGCGTTAGTATTTTGCAGCTGTGACTTATTAAACTGATAGTTCGGTCATTTTCACATCTGTCAACACCTGCTTTCAAAATGGTTCAAATGGCTCTGAGCACTATGGGACTTAACATCTATGGTCATCAGTCCCCTAGAACTTAGATCTACTTAAACCTAACTAACCTAAGGACAGCACACAACACCCAGCCATCACGAGGCAGAGAAAATCCCTGACCCCGCCGGGAATCGAACCCGGGAACCCGGGCGTGGGAAGCGAGAACGCTACCGCACGACCACGAGATGCGGGCAACACCTGCTTTCTTTGGGATTGGAATTATTATATTCTTCTTGAAGTCTGTGGGTATTTCGCCTGTCTCGTACATCTTGCTCACCAGATGGTAGAGTTTTGTCATGACTGGCTCTCCCAAGGCCATCAGTAGTTCTAATGGAATGTTGTCTACTCCCGGGGCCTTGTTTCGACTCAGGTCTTTCAGTGCTCTGTCAAACTCTTCACGCAGTATCTTATCTCCCATTTCATCTTCATCTACATCCTTTTCCATAATATTATCTTCTAGTACATCGCCCTTGTATAAACCCTCTATATACTCCTTCCACCTTTCTGCCTTCCCTTCTTTGCTTAGAACTGGGTTGCCAACTGAGCTCTTGATATTCATACAAGTGGTTCTCTTCTCTCCAAAGGTCTCTTTAATTTTCCTGTAGGCAGTATCTATCTTGCCCCTAGTGAGATAAGCCTCTACATCCTTACATTTGTCCTCTAGCCATCCCTGCTTAGCCATTTTGCACTTCCTGTCAATCTCATTTTTGAGACGTTTGTATTCCTTTTTGCCTGCTTCATTTACTGCATTTTTATATTTTCTCCTTTCATCAATTAAATTCAATATTTCTTCTGTTACCCAAGGATTTCTATTAGCCCTCGTCTTTTTACCTACTTGATCCTCTGCTGCCTTCACTACTTCATCCCTCAGAGCTACCCATTCTTCTTCTACTGTATTTCTTTCCCCCATTCCTGTCAATTGTTCCCTTATGCTCTCCCTGAAACTCTCTACAACCTCTGGTTCTTTCAGTTTATCCAGGTCCCATCTCCTTAAATTCCCACCTTTTTGCAGTTTCTTCAGTTTCAATCTTCAGTTCATAACCAATAGATTGTGGTCAGAATCCACATCTGCCCATGGAAATGTCTTACAATTTAAAACCTGGTTCCTAAACCTCTGTCTTACCATTATATAATCTATCTGATACCTTTTAGTATCTCCAGGATTCTTCCAGGTATACAACCTTCTTTTACACTATTCACCGATAATCTAACGATAAAGTAAAAACCAACGGAGATTCGACGCTGTTTTATACGTAAGAATTCGGTTCTTTAGAAAATCGGGGTGGCGATTTCTGGTTGCATAGAGAATGCATGTTTACTTTTTTGACTCCGTAACACAGATGCCCGTAAGTAGAGATTTCTTGTGGTCTAATGAAAATGAGACGTAATGTCAGATAAAAAGAAAAAAGGAAAAGAAAAAAAAACTATGGCGGCGACAGTGGCTGAGGGGGTAATTTTTTGAGCAGTTTGGAATGACATGCGCCTTCGACAGCTGAGTTTTCTATGAAACATTTCTGTTGTTCGTGGGAAAAAGACAGAATGGAACTGTAACAGCCTGGTGGGGAAGGGCAGTTGCAACGCCAAACGCCGTATCGGCGGCAGCTGCGCGTTATCTGGCAGGCGTCGTTATCTCGCGTCGAGCGGAACCTCTGTCCGCCAGCTGCGCAGTTTTCCCCATAGGCCCGCCCAACATCTGCTGGCCGCCTGCGCGGGCCCGTCTCGCCGATAAACCCCCACAACTTCCCTCCGCCCTCGCCTCGTATTAACATAAACACCGATCGGCTGCGCCCCGGTACAGCGGGTCTACTACACCGACGTACAAGCAACCACCACCCACCGTGCGGGGACAGCTTCCGTACTAAAGCACAACATAGGAACAGCCTGCAGAGCTGCCGGCGTCGCTTTAGGTGGAATCTCCAGTGTCTGGGTAGGGGCCGCTTGCGCAAACGCAAGGCGAATTGCTCCGTCAGTCACGCCCACTCTGATGAAACGCAAGTACTGATGGGAAACTTCCATTTGGTCGTCTGTTCACAGGCTCCGTTGCGTCACGCAATCGACATAACGCTAAAGGCTCGAGGCACAAAAGTGACTAACAGACGCACGTGCTCGCAGCGACATCACGGCGGCGTCAGAGGTCGTTTCAGTGCACAGAAACACGGCGGCATCGGAGCATTAGTCCGCCCCCGGTAGCTGAGCGGTCAGGGCGACTGAATGTCAATCCTCAGGGCCCGGGTTCGATTCCCAGCAGGGTCGGCTCAGGGACTGGCTGTTGTGTTGTCATCATCATTTCATCCCCATCGACGGGCAAGTCTCAATGGAGAGAAGTTTTCCGAAGTAAGAGTGATTTCAAGTGTGCCTCAGGGGAGTGTCGTAGGACCGTTGCTATTCACAATATAAATAAATGATCTTGTGGATAACATCGGAAGATCACTGAGGCTTTTTGCGGATGATGCTGTGGTATATCGGGAGGTTGTAACAATGGAAAATTGTACTGAAATGCCGGAGGATCTGCAACGAATTGACGTATGGTGCAGGGAATGGCAATTGAATCTCAATGTAGACAAGTATAATGTGCTGCGAATACATAGAAAGAAAGATCATTTACCATTTAGCTACAATATAGCAGGTCAGCAACTAGAAGCAGTGATTAGGAGTGATTTAAAATGGAATGATCATATAAAGTTGATCGTCGGTAAAGCAAATGCCAGACTGAGATTCATTGGAAGAATCCTAAGGAAATGCAATCCGAAAACAAAGGATGTAGGTTATAGTACGCTTGTTCGCCCACTGCTTGAATACTGCTCAGCAGTGTGGGATCCGTACCAGATAGGGTTGATAGAAGAGATAGAGAAGATCCAACGGAGAGCAGCGCTTCGTTAAGGATCATTTAGTAATCGCGAAAGCGTTACGGAGATGATAGATAAACTCCAGTGGAACACTGCAGGAGAGACGCTCAGTGGCTCGGTACGGGCTTTTGTTGAAGTTTCGAGAACATACCTTCACCGAGGAGTTAAGCAGTATATTGCTCCCTCCTACGTATATCTCGCGAAGAGACCATGAGGATAAAATCAGAGAGATTAGAGCCCACGCAGAGGCATACCGACAATCTTTCTCTCCACGGACAATACCAGACTGGAATAGAAGGGAGAAACGCTAGAGGTACTCAGGGTACCCTCCACCACACACCGTCAGGTAGCTTGCGGAGTATGGATGTAGATGTAGAAGTGGCGTCAAATCGAGAGACTTGCACCCGGCCAGCGGTCTGCCCGACGGGAGAAACAATATAAACGCAAGGAGGAAAGCGACGTAATAGTAGAAGATGTGTTTTCGCTATTTATTTTATAGATAATGCGAGCAAAGTACCATGGCAAGGCAAATGTATGTAATAAATCTGCTCCGTAGGCATTGTAGTGACCACTGGAACAATTTACTGCCGAACTCGAAAGACTATTCCACTTGTACCACTATTGAAATGGGTGCAGTGATGTATTTTGTGGCTGCAATACAATAAACCATTGATTAGACTGAACCGGCTAAGGTAAAAGAATTCACTGTAAACCAGAAGTAGCGAGCCTTTCTTATCTGCCGCCCACATTTGTATCTCTATTTTCCGACCACCCACGAGTTCCATTGTAATGGTGATTTGTAGAATAGGGAAGTAACATGACTTTATAAAATTAATAAAGCAAAGTTGCGGCAAGTTAAAACGCGTAATAATAACTACTCACCAATTACTTTATGACAAAATTTTATGAAATGCTAATGAAAACATCTTCAACCTCCAATCGCCTAACGCCCACCCTGAAAGTTGGAACCTACTCAGTACAGCACGAAGTTGGTGCTGAACTCGATGTGACCAAAAAATTATATTAAATGTAATGTTGACCATGATAAAGATCTTGATCTAAGAATCTACACACACTATTTGATCTTGTCGTATAGCGTCACGTGCTAGCTAGCGAGACAGGTAGGTGAGCAAGGCCAGAAACGAGTACGTACGACGGATTACCTCTGTCACTGGTGCACCGTCCAGCTTAAGTGGTTTTCAGGCGGTTTACCACTCTCGTTTCGGCAAATGCTCGGGTGTTTCCTAATTTTCGGCTTAGAAAATACGTAACACAACCAGTAAAAATATTATCACATGCAGAAAGTACTGTACATGACTTCTCTCGTTTAGATGTATCACGACTGCTGCGATAGGGAAGCATCCGGTCGCAAAGTTAAGTAAAAGTAAATTCGTCAAATTTTGGTACAGCAGACCTCGTACTAGACGAGACTAACGCTAAGACGAAGAAAAAGACGAAGAAGAGCAACACATTTCTTTTTCTGAAAACAGGTTGGTTTTATTCAGGATTCCAACACGCTCTATTATTTCCCATTATTTTGGCCCTGTTCAATACAACGGGCCTGCATTCCAGCATGGTACCACTGTACTGGTCGACTCGGAGCCAACGTCTTGTCGCATCAGTAACCTCCCCATCATCCAGGTACTGCTTCCCGCTGTGTGCGTTGTTGACTGGGCAAACCGATGGAAGTCGCAAGGTGCGAGTTTCGGGCTCTAGAGCGAATGCGGGTGTCTGTGCCATGCGGCAGCCTCCAGATGGCGCTCGTAACACGCACCTCGTCCTGCTTCTGCATCGCTTCCTGCAGAATGAGGTGTACGTTCCCCCATAGTGCGGGCAGACACCATAGGAAACGCTGGGGACTAAATTGCATCTCCCATGTCATTGCGGACCTGAAATTCCCCCCGCCGATAGACACAAAAACTGGGTACGCCGCAGACACTCAGACAGTTACAATTTGGCATTTGGTGCAGTTCAGTTCCAGCAGCGTTCTAAATACAGTACTATGTAGAGTATATTCCGATTTAGCAGCTGCTATTTGCTGAAAACTAGAACCAGTAAAAGAGTGTCTGCAATAACATCGCTTTGGAACATTGATTCCGTAAAATAATTTCTCATGCACAGATGCATGCATTTTTGTATTATTCTGCGACACCAAAGAACAGAGAGAAAGAGTAAGAGTTTCAAAACAAACGAGAAGACGTAACAGGGTTCACATAATACACTACCGGCCACTAAAATTGCTACCCAGCTCGTCCTTCACAAGGCATTATCACACACGATGTTTCTTCCCCAATACTCCTGACATTGAAACCAATGATTCCGTTTTCTTGTCTCGGCTGAACAACCCCTTCTCCGGCATTTACAGAATGACGACAAGGTGATTTCCGATGGAAGGAAGAAAGAATGTGGTTTAACGTCCCGTCGACATCAGTAGAGAAGAAACACAAGCTCAGATTGGGCAAGGAACCATTCTGGCATTTGCCTGGAGCGATTTCTGAAAATGACGGAAAACCTAAATCTGGATGGCCACACGCAGATTTGAACCGTCGTCCTCTGGAATTCGAGCCCTGTGTGTTAACCACTGGGTACTTCGCTCTGTGTGATTTTCGATGTATAATGTTTCAAGAACAGCCAAAATGCAGACTTCTGTCACTGGAGTCTTCGTAAAGTTTATCGTACTGCAGGCTGAGAACACAGACAAGGATGAGAAGGATCTCGATGCTCCAGTGTCGCATTTTGATTGGTTTCGAAGGTGACGCCAACCCTCGTAGCAAGGCCCAAAAATCTGAGGTGGAGCACGGGAGAGAATGGACCGCGTTGGCGGTCGGTCTTTTCCTACTTGCGCCCGAGCTTCCTGCAACTGAAGAGGCCGCGGGTTGATTCAGCAGGCGGAACCGGAACGTCATAGCGACGCCGCACAATGGCCGGACGCAATTTGCCGCGCGCAGAAAAAGGTGTGGCAGGCGCGGCCCGGTGGTCGGCTCGAGAAACCGAAGCCGTCTCCTGGGCGCAGGGCCGTTGGGGGAGAAAACCGGGGGGGGGGGGGGGGGGGGGGAGCGGAGGCGAAATCACCTGTGCGTGCCTGGCCGGTGGCTGCTGCAGGCTGGACGCGGCTTGCGGTCGGAGTCCGCGACCGCAGGCATCCTCTGCAGAACACACATAGACGCGTGCTCTGCGCACGTCGCGGTCTGCTCTCGAAAGTGGGGGGCAGCGCCTGTGGAAAGTCGCCTCACCGCCCTCTGGACGTGCCGGCTTCACACCTAGTTACCCGTCCTTACTATAGTCTGGAACCGCGCACCCGCTACGCTCGAAGGTTCGAATCCTGCCTCGGGCATGGATGTGTGTGATGTCCTTAGGTTAGTTAGGGTTAAGTAGTTCTAAGTTCTAGGGCACTGACGACCTTAGAAGTTAAGTCCCATAGTGCTCAGAGCCATTTGAACCATCTGAACCCGTCCTTATTCTTCAACTGCTTCATTCTCATTTGACCAGGTAAGTCACTTATTTTCTTCTAAACTGGGACAACGCAGTACTGAGGCCACACTGTACAGATAAACACCAGCTACGTAGTATAACGTTTTTCCAAAGCAACAGCTTTAATTTTCATTTACTTGATAAAATTTAGATGCCATAAGCGCGAATAATATTATTCAATACACTGACTTATGAAAAGTATTCGGACATCACTACCTAATGCGGAATTGACCACTAGATCTCACCAGAGGCGATCCCATGGGTAGAAAAGGAGAGGGGGAAATGGGTCGGCCAGGCCAGCGCAGTGACTTCGAATGTGGACTTGTCGCTGGATGTCAGTTTTGACCAGCAATCCAGCTAGCACAATGACTGTGCGCAGGGAATTGTATGGAATGGGGTACAGTGGTTGAGCAGCTTCTCATAAGTCACACTTATGTGAGGTCAACACTACGTGACGTCCGCCCCGATAGCTGAATGGCCAGCCTGCCGTCCTCAGGATCCCGGGTTCGACTCCCGGCTGGGTCGTGGATTTTCTCCGCTCAGGGACTGGATGTTGTCTTCATCATCACTTCATCCCCATCCGGCGCTCAGGTCGCCCAATGAGGCGTCGAATGTCTTAAGACCTGCACCAAGGCGGCCGGAACTGCCCCGTAAGGGGCCTCCCGGCCAATGACGCCAAACGCTCATTTCCATTTCAACACTACGTGACATTTGTGAAAAGAGCGATATCACTAGATAGTGGATGAGTGGTAACGAGTGATTTGGAGTGGAGAATCATGCTTACATCCTTTGCCAACCCGACGGAAACGTTCCGCTTTGGCGCATACTAGTGTAACACTACCTGCCATTATGTGTAGTGTCAACAGAAGTACGGATAATGTGGTGGTGTTGTGCGTTCGCTCCTTTCGTGGTTGTGATGTCGTGCTGCTATTGCGCTTAAGAAAACCGTAAGTGTGGAAGAATACGAAAACATTCTACAGATTTTCGTATTGCGTACAGTAGTGAGTTCGGAGATGATAATTGTATCTGCATGACGATGAATGCTATCATAGAACAGTATCTGTGAGATAACTGTTTATGCACAGTCAAATTCCTGAGAAATACTGGCCTGCCCAGAGTTCCGATCTGAGCCCAATGGAAGACCTTTGAACATAGATTTCCCTCCAAACTCCAGCGTCCGACATCACTATCTACTCTGGTTTCGGCTCTTGAGGAAGAATAGACTGCCATTCCTCCACAGACATTCAGACACCTCACTCCTCCAGAAGAGTTCAAGCCATCAAAAAGGCGAAGTGCTGACACATCTCACGTTCATGCTCACTGATAAGTATCCGGATTCTTTTGATCAGATAGTGTACCGATAGTTTATCGTTAACGGAGTATAAAAATCAGAGTCTAAGGTGGCTGGAAGAATTGGGAAAGGACGTTTGAAATCCTCTCTAACGATAACACAAATCTCAGAGTCAAGGGGGTGGCATAAAAGGCAGTCAGTCGTACGGCTAGTATTGTTGTATGGGCGAGAGGTTATGGTCAACAACTCAGAACTCACAGCAATAAACTTGACGTAAATGAGATTAAAATGTTGAGATGGATGTGTGAAGTCATCAGAAAGGACCGGATTCCAAATGAGACAATACGAGGAACCTAAGAGTTGCGGAAGTGTGCAAGAAAGTGCAGGAGAAAAGACTCCAGTGGTATGGACACGAGAAGAACGATGGAGATTCAAAGGAAGGCCCCAGGCAAAGAGGAAGGGCTAAAAAGAAACTGGCGTACTGCATTTGAGAGGACAAGACAGAAAAGCAAATGACGGAGACGAAACGCAGTACGACGAAAAGTGAAGGAAACCTGCCAGAAATGTCGAACCTGCGCAGGCAGGAGAAGACGAAACAGAAGAAGAAGTATTTATTTTACGTTTCTGTGACTTTTTTTGTCTTCTGTTAATGTATACCTTGATTCGTTCCGCATCCTTGAATGTTCGTCCTTGTGATAGGCTCGACGAAAAACAATGAGTGAATGACTCAATGGATAATGGATGTCAGACAGACAGTCGAAACTTGTATATGAACCTGGGCGCACTCTTGTTACACGACGACTTCTCACTTTCTGGCCGCGTCTGTGTGTGCGCGTCGTGTCCGCTATTGTCGACACTGACAGTATGCCGGTCTGTCCATAGTTCTAAGAGGCTTGCTTACAGGTTTGTTACTCTCCCCAGGGCGGTATCTGTTTTCAGCAGCCTATACAGAGGACAGCACTTGACGTAACAGTGTGAACAGTGGCAGCAGGAAATGGCGAATTACTTTGCAATTCGGGAAACGGCTGTCACTCACTTGCAGTGCAAAAATGTTGCATCGAAGAATGTAATTTAAAAAACAATAATGGATAATGCATTCATTATTTTTGCATTAGCACAAAGGATTTCGCTAAGAATAACCAATTCACTACCAAGTGGCGACCTGAGACTTTAATAACGTAAACAACATCTTTTTACCCAATAGTTTAGAAAAATTGCATGCATAGGAAATAAAATACGCTAATCCAATAAGATTTTTATTATTTTCACGCAAAAATAAATCTCATCCGAAAAACTAATTACCGAAATAGATGCCGCTTTCCTGCATATACGGAAAAAATTATTATTAACAGGAGCTCGAAGAGCACAATGGGAATACAAAACACCAGACACATAT